>NC_073746.1:218200759-218504220 GCF_029784135.1 Toxorhynchites rutilus septentrionalis
GAAGAAAGAGAAAGAGAAAGAGAAAGAGAAAGAGAAGAGAAAGAGAAAGAGAGAAGAGAAAAGAGAAAGAGAAAGAGAAAGAGAAAGAGAAGAGAAGAGAAAGAGAAAGAGAAAGAGAAAGAGAAAGAGAAGAGAGAAAGAGAAAGAGAAAGAGAAAGACCCAAGTACATATTTGAGACAGGAAAGTTAGAAATCATCAAATTCCTAACAAAAATGATCTTAAAACCTGGATACACCAAAAAGCTTGTAGATAACCTCGCTGAATGGCTAAAACCAATTACAAATGCACAGGTTATCATACTAAACGCTGAATCCTGAAATTGACCAAAACTCTTCGGAATCAATTTGACAGTTTAAAATACCATGTGAAAATGGATTTGAGTGAATTCTCATACTATCGCTAGTCTATGATTATTTTTTTGGAGAAATAAAAACTGTTTTCTGACAAACAGATACCTTTCATACCCTTTCACTCTCATGTGACACTATGACTTTATCAAACATAATGTTTTGAAAGCTTGTACGTGACTTCCAAAAGAAGTGTAAATGGATCTGCATGGTGGCGTACAAATTCGAGTTTGTATCACAGAAGATTTTCGATGTTTTCGTTGTAGGCAAAGGCAAAGGCAAGGAAGAATTGTCTTCGGTTTAACTTCACTTCCCTAAACATTTGTATTTCTAACGAAAACATATATGGGGAACATAAGATAGAGTTCGTGACTCGCTGAAATATCACGAACTCGTATACACAAGTGGAACTCTCAAAACTCTAAATCGGCAATCAGTGCAGTTCGTTCATAGTACAATTATTTACATGGCCAAACAACGAGTTCAATATCATGATATCCTTGAAATCTCTTAAATTTCCGTTACATGTCTCATTTTCAATATCGTAGGGTGATCCCCCGATACAAAATCCAAGACGTAGTCCTACGTAAAAAAAAGAGCTCTTTTTTATGTTCATTGAGAATGTTTCAATAAACAATAAACAATTTGGCAAGCTGCCACTACAGTTGAGTGCTTCAGTGGTACCGTGACAATGGGTTCGATAACATTGAAAACAAAATCTCAAAATATTGGCTAACTGTCAAGCAGAAATAGAAGTGCCAAAATGACATAAAATGTTGTAGACATGGAATAAAATGGCCGTTGAGGTTGACCAACAGAGAGTTCAAACTTTAATGGAGTGTTTTCGAAAAAAAGTATGAAAATTTATCAAAACTGTAACGGAATAATGTTTCAATTTTTTTTTCTGAAAAGAACATACAATTATTTATTTTGTATCTTCAACCATATCTCAAGATACCACTGATTTTGTGATTCTGGATTCTAAATGAGCTTTAGACTAGCCTTTCATTTCTAAAGTACCCCAACTCAGTATCGTGAAAAATTTCCATAGTCTTCAAAAATTTACCTCTCTTGTATTCTGTAAACTGGAATCATTTGAACTTTTAGAAGTACTTTGCACCTCACTAGTTTATGTTGAAGAATTATAATGCAATCAAATTATTACTAGCAACATCAGTAGCAGGCACATCGTCAACGAGGCCTATAGTTGTTTGAATGGTCTGGTAAAACGCGACAGTTTGAAGCATGGGTATTCATATAAATCCTACAGTACAATGGAACATTTGTGATGAGAACTAGAAAGCAATTCGTCAGAAATACTCAAAATCCTCTCCATATGAGGTTCAACAGAAAGGAATAGTGTATTACCATGCTCAAGTTCAGCATAATGTTCACAGACGAAATCACAAATAATCGTTCTACACGAACTGTGTAGATATGAATATATTTACAAACGCACAGCGCAAGGCTTCAAATATTGATTTTCAAACACTCGATTGGATGTTCATTCGAAAACAATTTATTGAGAATAATGACTAAGGAATAAATATTTTTTCCATACTCAAAATACGGTGCAAAATGATGAAAAGAAGGGACATCCTTTTGCTATCCATGATTATTACGTAAAGGAAGAGATCGCCAAAATGAATAACGAGACATTTCACGAAACCAAGTTTCCAGAGGAGTTCTCACGATTATTTTCTCAAGTTTCTAAAAGGTAACCCTCCGCCGTTGCAATTAAGGTTCGATACAGAGTACGCGTGATGAATAATAGAATAAATCACCGGTCCTATTGGTTTGAGAGGTAACCTTCTCAGGTTAGAATAATTCTCCGCCGTAGCGAGTGGAGTTCTACACTCTGTCCAACTTCTATAAGACCAGGTGATGATCTTGCTGCTTTATGCCATTGTAAACAAACAATGCGTCAACTTATATTCTAGTGTATTGGTATTGGTGACTACCATACACTGCATGATTTTCATATGTGTGTGTGTGCAAGCGCTGAGCGTAAACCAAAGGTTTTGTATTTTTCAAGTGTCAAGTTTCTTTAAGACTAGTTATATTTTTCCGTTGTTTTAGTTGTTATGGTCAATAAATCTGGAAAAATTCGAAGGCAATGTGCTCACGGAGAGAAAAGAAAGCAAATCGATGCATTTCACCAAGAAAATGTTGGTATCAGAGAAATTTCGGATTGGACGACAATAACCCATCAAGTAGTGCTCAATTATTTAACGAATCTTCAAGGATACGGTAAGAAGGAGAGAGCTCCACTTAAATCGAAGCTCTCTGACCGGGATAAGCGGGAAATAGCTAGAACAGCTTCGAATACCTCAAAATCGACAAATAAAGCAATATTTGAATTAAAATGTCTCTCGGGAAACAATTCGTCAAGTTTTGGTAAAAAAATCCTCACATAAACAGGGGTTAAAAGGTTAATGATCCTATACATAGAATACATTTTGCTATATACCATAACGAAAAGATCTTCAATGTAAAGGTTATCTTCACTGACGAAAAAAAGTTCAATTAGGATGGTCCTGATGGTTTCAGCGGGTACTGGCGTTATTTACGGAAGAAAGAACAGTATTTTTCAACCAGGAATTTTGGTGAAGGCTCGTGCATGGTTTGGGCGGGATTCTGTGCAATCGGAAAGCTCAAGATAGCTTTTACTTCATTCAAGGATTACATACATGTTCTGGAATCCTCTCTCCTACCGTTTTTGTTTGGATATCGTCACAAAAAATTCACATATCACATCATATTCATACCAACAAGGTAACTAAGCAATGGATTAAGGACGAAATACTTAACTTTTTGGACTGGTTGGCTCGCTCTCCAGATTTGAATCCTATTGTAAACCTTAGGGGGATCTTTCTACGCAGAATCTACATTGAGGGAAAACGGTAAACAACGATTGATGAGCTCAAGGACGCAATTCCGGAAACATGGAAAAAATATCAAGAAAATCGTTCAGCAGCATTTGGTTAATAGTATTCCAACACGAATTTTTCAGGTTATTAGCTGAAATGACAAGGTTGCCAATTATTGACATATAAATCAGCCGATCGTTTTGAATTTTTCATTGATAATACTTATGAGATTTGACATGGTCTTATAGAAATTGGACAGCTGATATTATCATATTTAAGCACAATAAATAAACAAACAACTCTTTTGAACGAAATTGACGTTAAATATACTTTATTCCAAGCATTCTACAATGTATGAATGTATCTTGTTGAAATTCAAACTGTTTGTTTTGCAACGAAATAGAATCAGGGCGGTCTTATATAAGTTGGACAGAGTATACGAGCGATGAATAATGAAAAATATCGCCGGGTCGATTTTGTTGGCACGGGCACTTTGGCAAAGACTCGAATTGGATTAGCACTTGGAAAAACGACCGAATTTTGATTAAACGAAAATCACTTTATTCAAATTCAATATGTTTGTTCACTCGACTACCTTTGAGAAGATAGATCGATGGGTACCCTCTGAAGTTTTATCGTGTTCTACACTATTCTGGTTTGTGCATAGAAATATATACAAATTCAGTGGTGATAAGGGATACGAAAAACGAACTATCCGATTCTCTTCTCTCATTAGCCGAAGGTTAATGATAAGGAAGAGTACACTAAATGTAATTGAGAGTGATCGAATGCGATCAATATAGCCTTATATGCTAGATGGTAATTATGTGCTAGGGTTGCGCTAACATATGCCGGCCCCCGTTGAAAGGTGAAGCCTTTCAACCGACATACTGGTTGGTAACTGTTCTTGTCGTCGTAGGGTCGTCTTGGAATCATCCTGGAATTGGGTTCTTCTTCTTCTATACAAGGGTCGTTGGCCTTCGTCTAGGCCTGGTCCTTGATCAGATGATCCCATCACTAGCCGCTGAGAAGGGTCGTTGACCTTCACCCAGGTCTGGTCCTTCGTCGTTGATAATCGCCGTTGATGCTGTTGGGCGCACTCGGGGGTGGTAGGAGTCGCCGTCGGTGAATCCAGGTACAGGGGTCGAAGGCCCGTAGACCTCCGATCGTTGCGCAGTATCATAATACTGCGATAGTATTTAGTGATCATCGATTTGCCGGTTATTCCCATCGGTCGGCAGGGTTGATTCGTGATTTAGAGGCAGCACACAAACCTTGGAGATGGCCCGGCGAAACTCTCCCTCAGCCGTTTTCACGCTGACTACTTGGATGTTATTGTCTTCCACCCGGAAGATGTTGGTGATTCTGCCGTATCTCCCTTTGAGCGGAGGAAGGTTTTCTTCCTTGAGGAGGACCATGGTGCCAACAGCAATATTGTCTCGAGCCTGTGTCCACTTGGTGCGTGGATGAAGCCCCGAAAGATAGTCCGTTGACCACCGTTTCCATACTCGACGGAGGAGGTCCTGGTTTTCCTGCCACCGGTCGAGGCGATTCCGAGGTACCTCGCATAAATTAGGTTCGGGAAAGGAAGTGAGCGGACGGTGAACAAGAAAGTGACCCGGAGTCAATACTTCCAGATCGTTTGGGTCCGCGGTGAGGGGCGTAAGTGGTCTGGAGTTGAGACAAGCTTCGATACGGGACAACAGTGTAACGAACTCGTCTTGTGAAAGGATAGAGTTACCAACTGTCGATCGGAAATGCTTCTTAAAGGATTTTACCGCTGCTTCCCACAGCCCACCAAAGTTCGGACTGCGGGGCGGTATAAATTTGAATTCAATACCGTCGTTCGCACACGGGTTGACTACAGCTGCTTCGTGCTGCTGTGAATAGAATTGGCTTCGCAGCTCTGCCAGTTATCGAACGGCTCCCTTGAAGTTTCGTGTATTGTCGCAGTGGATGACATGTGGCTTCCCTCTCCGAGCTATGAACCGATGAAGTGCAGCTATGAAAGCGGCTGTTGACAGATCGTAGACCAGCTCAATGTGTATAGCCTTTGTGACAAGGCAGACGAAAGTTGCCACATAACATTTGGTAGGTGGGCTTTTGCGAAGTTTACGGAACTTGAACGGTCCGCACAGATCCACACCGGTGTTCAGGAACGGCAAAGTTGGCGTTACTCTTTCGGCGGGCAAATCTCCCATAATCTGCTCCACAACCGATGGTCTACAACGGAAGCAACTGATGCACGAGTGGACCGTATGCCGTGCCAGGTTACGGATGCGAAGTGGCCAAAACTTCTCCCGGACGCATGCCACAAGCAGTTGTGGTCCGGCATGCATATGTTTCAGATGATAGTGTGACATTATGCTTTCTGTTAGTGGATGTCTTGCAGGGAGGATCATTGGATGTTTCCTATCCTCTGATAATGTCGCGTTCCGCAGTCGGCCACCAACCCGCAATATTCCGTCTTTCAAAATTGGGCAGAGATTCTTCAGAGCAGACTTCGAATTTACTTGACCTGCACTAGATACGGTGTCGATTTCGTTGAAGAAGACTTCATACTGTGCCAACTTCACTAATATTGATAGAGCTTGTTCTAACTCCGATGTACGCAGAAAACCAAATTTTCGATTGGATCGATTTTCCGGTTTGGAGTTGTGAATGAATCGACCAAGCATAGCAGTCAGTCGAACCAAGGAGGAGAATGATGGGCGTAGTCTAAATAATTCGTTCGGTTCATGAACTCTGACCGGTAACGATACTGGTCGTTCTTCCAGGGTTTCAACGGTCAGTTCAGGTGGATCGCTTTGGATTATTGGAGGCCAAAACCGAGAAGATTGTTTCAGCCAGGATGGTCCTGTCCACCAGATCGAAGACTCTTCCAATTGGTTCGCTTCCATACCACGGGAAATTATATCCGCTGGGTTATCCATACCCGAAACGTGAGCCCAGACACCGTTGGTTGTTAGGTGTTGAACTTCCGACACCCGATTCGCCACGAAAGTTTTCCATCTCGACGGAACCGAGTTGATCCAGTGGAGCGTAATAGTTGAGTCCGACCAGAAGAACGCTCGAGTGTTTAGTCCGATGGCAGAGTTCACCTTGTGATACAGGTGGCTCAATAGAAGAGCAGCCGATAACTCCAACCTGGGAAGACTGACCTTTTTCTGCTTCTTGGAGTCTCCGAGAGGTGCCACCCTGGATTTCGCAGTCAGCAAACGCACGGAGATGCTCCCATCTTGGGAAACGGTTCGAATATACAGACAGCTACCGTACGCTCGTTCCGATGCATCGCAGAATCCATGGAGTTCCACGATGACTGGTGCATTAGAGAGTGCTGCCCATCGAGGTATGGAAATTGACGAGAGTGCGTTTAGACTGTCACGAAATGAGAGCCAATAATGTTGTTGGTTTTCATCGAGAGGATCGTCCCAAGATGCAGATGTCCGCCAAAGAGACTGGACAAATACCTTTGCCAAAACTATCACTGGCCCGATGAGACCAAGTGGGTCGAAAAGTCTGGCTGTATCAGATAATACAGTACGCCTTGTGATGGTGTTCGTTGGTGACCACTTGGGAGTGGAATAGTGCAACAGATCCGTTGAGGGTTGAGGGTTCCCATATCAGGGTTTTGATGGTCGAGGGAGACTCCAGCGCTAATATTGCTCGTTGTTCTCGTAGCTCGGGTGGTATGATCGATAGAATGGTGAACGAATTAGACGCCCATTTTCGCAAGTTGAACCCGCCTGATTGAAGCAACTGTCGTAGTTGGTTGCAAAGTTCTTGCCCTTCTTCTACGTCGTCGATCCCAGTCAGCATATCGTCCATATAAAAGTCCTTCGATAGGACTTTCGCAGCTAAAGGATAGGCCTCAGCTCCCTGATTTGATAATTCCAGCAGACACCTAGTTGCCAAATACGGTGCTGAGGCGGTGCCGTAGGTGACGGTGGTGAGCTCAAATGTTTTGAGCGGTTCCGAAGAAGAAGAACGCCAGCGGATACGATGCAGCGGGTAATCAACGGGGTGAAGCCGAATCTGCCGATAAATTTTCTCGGCATCGGCAATGATTGCGAACGGTGCATCCGAAAGCGAAGAGATATCGCATGTATGTCATCCTGCAGCACAGGGCCAACCATCAACGTCTGATTGAGTGATATTCCACTATCAGTGCGACACGATGCATCGAACACTTCCTTCGAGCTTCCCAGTTGAGAAACCACGTCGCTACGTTTAGGAAGAGTGACTACAAACCTACCAGACTCGTCACGAAAGGTGTTGGTAGTAAAATGTTCTTCGCAGAAGGTTTCTTCCGGTGAACGTGTGCTGGGTGACCAGCAGGACTCTAACTCCCAGAAACGGGAGATTTGGTCCTCATGTGGTTCAGTGCTGCACACGTGAGCCACCTTTGGTTGATTACGAGACTGACGAAGTCCTATTCTTCCCGATGCTACCCATCCAAAAACGGTGTTTTGTAGAATCGGTTTCTCCGGTCCCAATTTGATTATTCCTTCCAAGAGAAGTTCGAAATAAAGCTCCATGCCTAACAGGAGATCTATTGGTCCCGGTTGGTCGAAGTTAGGATCGGCCAGTGTGATTCCGGACGGGACATTCCAGTAAGAAGAATCGATAGTGTTGACCGGAAGTTCACGCGTTATCTTCTTCAGTATATGACAGGGTTCTTCGACAGTATATTCGGTGCAGTGTGACCCTATCCGAACATTCGCAGCGTGATGCGATACGACGAGAGTGTTACCAACGCCTCCAATTTCTTGACGAGTGGGAAAACGACGTAGCTTCAGCTTCTGAACCATATTCTCGGTGATAAGACAAAGCTGCGATGCAGGATCCAACAGCGCTCTTGCCCATTGGGCGTCTCCATCAGGACCAAAAACTTTGACTATCGCTGTTTGCAGCAGCACAGTAGCCGGAACATTTCGACTGTTGGCAACGAGAGTGCTGGAAACAAGGCTAGTTGGTTGGATTGAGGTTGAGGGCGACTGGGTTTCAAACGATAAATTGTACTGAGATTGTGAGAAGGACTGATCGGAGGAATTTGTATGGTTCGAAGGTTGTAAAGTCGTACCAGAAATAAAAGGTGCATTGGATTTCTGTTGCACAGACGAGCGATCGCTAGGAGGATGGTGCTTCTGGTTGCATACTCTGCATCCGCCGGACGTACAGCCCTTCGCAAGGTGCGAGGACGATAAACAATTTATGCAGAGGAACTTCTTTTTCATTTGTTCGTAACGTTGAGAGACAGCCATTTTCAGGAACACGTCGCATTTGAATGGTGAGTGTGGAGCCTTCGAACAGAACGGGCAGGAACCAGTTGTCGAATTAGTGATAGTGTGGACTGTATTAACTTTCGAGAATTTTGACGGCCGATAGGATTCCGATTTGTGCGAATCAGATAAGCGAGACTTCGAAGGTGCCAATGACTGTAGAACCATTAAATGCGTACGTAGAAAATCGATGAGATCCCGATACTTCCCAGTGCCGCAAGGTGGATAAATCAAGTCGACTGCAGACCATGTGGGATAGAAGCACACTCCAACCATTTCTTTCGATGCCCACTTTGTTGATTAGGCATAGGTTGCGCTCGAAATCGTCGATCAAGCGCGTAAGGGACTCGTAGCATTCCCTCTTCATTGGTTCGATTGCGAAAAGCGAATCGATGTATGATTTTACTACTAACTTTTTGTTGTTGAAACGCTTCTCCAACAACTGCCACGCAACGGCATAGTTTGCGTCGGTAAGCTCGATCGCTTCAATAACCTTTCGTGCATCCTTGGTTAACGATGCAACAAGGTAAGAAAATTTGTTTATTTGCGATAACTGCGCATTAGAATCAATTAGAGATTGATAAGTATCTCTGAATGTGATCCATTCCGAACTGGATTCATCGAACGTTGAAAGTTTTACTTCAGGGAGTTTAAGGGGGTATTCTAGGGTAGAGACACGAATTTCGGACGTTTTTTCGAACTCCGTAAAAATAAAACAAAGAATATTTTTACTATCCATTATATCATTATTCGTTTATCTATCTTTCAACAATAAAACAAAAATAGGACGGAAAAAAATATTCATAATTAGAATAGTTACATGCTGGTGAAGTGAGGGTGTTCAAAAAAAAGTTGTGCCATGGCGTACACGATTCCAGTCCTTCTGGTTATCTGAAACAAAAAAATCGAACAGATTCTGAATCAGTAAAGATGTCGCTATGGCATGAACCTCGGACAAGTAAAAAACATGGGTTTTAACAAAATGGCGGCCGTTTGAAAACAAAAATGCTGTTTAAAACGTTTTTTTTTGCGTTTACCGATTTTTTAAAAATAGTAAAATTAAAAAGTTATAATTTTTTATTGGTTCATGCGATAGAGAGATGTATGCAGATTATTTTCATATAAATTTGACATAAATCGGTTCAGTAGAACTTGAGATATCGTGTACGCCAGTTAGAAAAAAAATAGTTCCGAGAGAAACGCGTTTGAAGTTCATTGTGATGGCCGTAACAGGTTAGATACCACATCACTAAGATGGCTCTAACTAGGTAAATAATAGGATTTTCGATAAGTCCTTTCTAGAGTATATTCTTGAATGCCTAAACTACAGAAATATGGTAAAAATAAAATTTCGATTTTTTCAGATTTCTAGACTAGAATACCCCCTTAATTCGTGTCTGTGGTGGATTTGGCGCATTAACTACTGCTACGGCTTGGGAAACGTGCTGTAAGCCTGTATTAAGCTCACGAATTTTCGTGGTTAGGAACCCGTATGCACGAACATAATCGAGCTCAAAGTTCTGCCGAATGAGTCGATTACTACTCTCCGTTTTTTCATCAGTTGCGTCCCCTTTTGTGTCATCGAACAGAAATTCCAGTTCTAGTCGGTTCGATTGGAATTCCCTGTAGACCGTCTCAATTCGTTGCTTCCATCCCTCCAATTGGTTTATATCCCTATCTGCATCAACCCGATCCATAAATTGCTTCAAATTGGCCATCGTATCTAAATGAAATCGTTCTTGTCGACTGAGCTGTCTCAAATTTGACGCCATTCTTCAACCGCCGAACAATAAATTGTACAACAATACGACTCAGGTGACCAACCTGAACAACCAGAGCACACTATGCAACCTCAACTAGCAAGGGATGAAAGCAAGTGAATACAAATTCGACCAAATGCTCCACGAGAAATTATCATTTTTAGTAGATTAATTTATTACTGACTGCTAATCAGTAATAAATTAATCTACGTGAATCCTTTTATTAATCATCAAAAGCTCGTCATCACTCGACAGTTCCACTCGCATGCGGTACTTACAAAAGGAGGACCCACTCTCAATAACTTCCGAGATCAACGATTTTTACGTGATCTTTCGCACACTTATTGTCCGTTTTTTAACTACGACCCGCGTTGATCCACAGGCTCTGTTTAGCAGCACTGTGATCGGAACTTACGAGTGAACTGAATATAAGTTTGGTTTTCACACTAGATTATCACTACCGAAAAGTAACCCGCGACGGTAATCGACAACCGTGATTTATCGAACTTATCACGGTTTTATCCGGGTCTGTTGGACCAAAATATGTTGGCACGGGCACTTTGGTAAAGACTCGAATTGGATTAATCACTTTATTCAAATTCAATATGTTTATTCACTCGACTACCTTTGAGAAGATAGATCGATGGGTACCCTCTGAAGTTTTATCGTGTTCTACACTATTCTGGAAGGAAGGAAGGTATTGAATTAGAGAGACTTTAAACTCTGAGAGTTCATTCGTCTCTTGCACTATTCTGGTTTGTGCATAGAAATATATACAAATTCAGTGGGGATAAGGGATACGAAAAACGAACTATCCGATTCTCTTCTCTCATTAGCCGAAGGTTAATGATAAGGAAGAGTACACTAAAAGTAATTGAGAGTGATCGAATGCGATCAATATAGCCTTATATGCTAGATGGCAATTATGTGCTAGGGTTGCGCTAACAGATTTATTTTCGAGGAGTTCTCTCGGTTATCTTCACAGGTTTCCAAAAAATAACTTTCGACTGTCGCGATTGAGGTTCGTTATAGAACATGCACGAAGAATAACGGACTATATTGTCGGTCCGGTGGATTTTCAAAGAGTAGAGAAAGTAATCGACAGATAATTTTCTCAGATTTCCCAAATAAAACTCTCCGCTGTCACTATTGGAGTTCCATAAAGCATACGCGCGATGAAAAACGAAAAATATCGCGGGGTCGATTGATATTAGAGGAGTTGTCTCGCTTATTTTCTCAGATTTCCAAAAGATAACGATCCGCAATAGCGATTGAAGTTGGATGCGAGGACGCGCGATAAATAATAGAAAATATAGCCAGTCCAATTAATTATAAAGGTTTTCCTTCCCAGGTTACCAAAATATAATCTATTCCGCTGGCGACTGTAAGGACTTGGCTGGCGTCGTAACAGATACACGATTGGAATGGTTTGCTACTCCCAAGCCCCATTCAGTGTGTTCTTTGTGCAATTTCGTTGGTTCAGGTCAGTCACGAAGAGCAACAACGAACTGTGCAGTCTCTCTAAGCTCAAGCTCAAACTCAGCTTCGAATACAAATGGGAAACTTGATGGACTGAACAAAGTCTGGTGGAGAGCGCTTGTGTATTTCTGCATCACAATCACACATTGTTGTTGTTTTTACGCGTTGCCAAATATAGATTGAAATAGTTATCATTAAGCGGTTTAAATATTTTATTTATTGGAAAAATGAAATACTGGTGGTGGTGGAACAAATCTGTACTCGTGCGATCTGTAACAATGGGGGATGTCAATTGGAAGGAGATGCAATGTTTGTCGATTATTATCGTGCTTGTCGTATTATTTTCCTGAGGGAAAGGATGAATCATGACTCAACCATCTTCAGTTGCTTGTGGTGGTGGAACAAATCTGTACTCGTGCGATCTGTAACAATGGGGGATGTCAATTGGAAGGAGATGCAATGTTTGTCGATTATTATCGTGCTTGTCGTATTATTTTCCTGAGGGAAAGGATGAATCATGACTCAACCATCTTCAGTTGCTTGTACAAAAAACCTCACAAACCATCGATCGATTTAAGGCCCCCAAACTATCTATGTAAGAAATATTCATAACATTTCGATGCCTTCCAAGTAACAGATAAAGTTACAAAAAGCGAATTGATCTCTATAACTTTCTAGGATTTGAAAGTGCAGCGCATTTCAAGTCGGAAGGCTGTATTTTCCAGCGACGGGAGCTGCGTTCTTTGGTGGAAAACTGAAGGTGCAAATTTGTTGTAATAATGAGTACATTCATAAATTTCTAAAATGTTTGTGCTCGTCGAAAATAACGTTGACGTCCTATGTTAATAATGTGGCATGTGTTGGAAGCCTCCCTTTAATTTTCTTTATATATTTCTATGTTATTTTATTTAGTCATTAAGTTTAGGTTCACACATTATCATGCCGGGAGTTCGTGTGCGGTTCCCGTTCTTGCCGAAGGATTTTTCGTCAAAGATTTTTTTTCCGACACGCACAGTGGATGTGCACAGTGAATGCGCACAAGCGCATTCTCAAGCTTGCTCAGAATACATTCAAGACTATGAAGGATTAAGAGGCCGACCAAACTATCGAGCAATAAAAAGTCTGCAGTCTTCGGGTGCTTTTAGTCATTGAGTTCTTTACCAAGCAAGACAGGTTTCTTTGAATTCCTCAAGATTCTCTACATCCTACAGTTTCCTTTAAGATTTAAGATAACTTTCCTTCGTCGGCACCTGACTCCGAAAAGAAATCATGTATCAATTTCGTCGTTAAATGATAATTCCTATTATTCAACAGATTTGTTATCCAAAAAAGTAACCCTGGTCCTAAACCGACCTTTAGATACATGAAATATTTGTTTGAGACGAAAGGCCCTTTTTTAGAGAAATAAATATTACTTACTTTTCGTTTCTTACTGTCCACTAAATTTCACGCTGAAGTTGTTCAACATCCGAAATCAAACTGAGCTACCCAAAATCAACTTTGATTAGAGCGAGTCACGGCTTCTTGGAAGCATAGTGAGACATCAATCAGAGATCAGCTCGAAACGTGCCTTTTACGTACTTTCGGACTGATTATGCCATTAGGTTTTTTATGTTAGAAAAGTTTTTGTTGCTCAATTTTCGACGGCCCAAAGGAAAGCGAAAGACACTCTCGGAAGGTCGTAAATTTTACATCGGTTATCGAAGATGGTGAATCTGGTTTTTATGTTTTCGTAAGTGAACGCATTTGGCTATTGAAACGCACCGAAGTCTAATGGTATACTCCATTAATTATGGTGTTGGGAAAGTTTTCCAATAAAATGGAGCTATGTAGGTTCCTCTGATCTCGGTGCTGCGGTTCCATTCAGGTTACATCAACTCCTAAACGCTTCTTCAGAGGATTCGAATGCACATAATTTCTCCTTCAGGTTGTGGCAGTGGAAAATAATTTTCTACGAGCATCAATAAATATTTTATGGGCTGAAAGCTAAGCCTCAGCTGGTATAAATACACCTAATGGCGAGCTGAATGAAATGTGTGAAGCAATATATTGAAATACCGCCTTTTCCTCACAATACACGTTGATTCTGATAGCTTACCTTTAATGCTGTTCGCGTGTGGCATAAAGTGCAGAGACTTTCGGCAAAAAAGGGAAACGGAACAACCTACTAGAAGGGAAAAATAAATGTATTTGTCTGTCTAGATTTATAGTTTACATCGAACAACAATATCGTCACGAAATCTTGTGCAAGATACGTTGTTGTTTATATCGCGTGAAGCACCCGCCGTTACGCTTAGCACTATCGATTCGGAGTTCTGATATGTGCATAAATACTACAGAAACAATAATGTCGGTGGCACATGTGTTCGAAAACGAATTGCTATTATTTATGGCGATATTTCCACCGTAGCTTTTTGGAGTTACTTCGGCCATCGTCCTGACTGTTTAAACGACAACAGACAATGGGGCTGTTTTCACTCCGTGAAACCCTGTTCAAGGTTGCAGGCAACAACGCTATAGATCTGCTCGACACTGGAGGTCAAATATGTGGAACGTAGAAGTTTGTTTTGCGTTTAAGGTCATCTGTTACTGTTTGGAATTTTGTGTAAATTTATATGAAACCTTTCTATAATTGTATGGTCAAGCTAATATGACAATATCGAAAAGAATTCCTCTAAGAATTTTCACAGAGTTCCAAATTGTTTTCAAGTTGACAATCATGCAAGCACATCTGTGCTGGACTAAACCCATAACTGATGAACACCTATACCGGAGTTATTTTCAGCAACGGTTCAATGGAGTCACGAGAAAGCATTGCACGTGTGCTAACTGGGTCGTAACATTCCATCATTACGATACACATTCTAATGCGTCCCATGGCGAGTTTCCGATGGACGTATTCGAATTGGAGAGTGTCCGTTTTATGGAGTAAAGCAAAAACAGATTTGTTTTGTAGCTATCTTCGTTGAGTAATGGGGAGAAGTAATCTATTCATCGTTCGCCAATAGTACTTCCAGTGCAGGTGCAGATGTTCTTATGTCGCAGATGCACTTTACGTCACATTGATGGATGCGATCGACTGATTCGATTCGGATCATTGTGTAGCCAGCTGAACGAATGGGATATAGAACTTGGTTTGGAATTGTCAATCACGGGGCACTTCTGTTCTGATTACGTTGAAAAAAAAAAACAGAAGCCACGCAATGTAATTGGAGCACTTTCCAGAAAGCTGTCATGGCTATGATTTCTGAAAAGTACAATAACAAAATTTTTTCGTAGGATTAGGTCTTTCATTTTTTACCGGGTGTAAGTACCAAGTTTCGAAAACGAGAGCGTTACACTTGTAGTGCTGGGTTTTGAAGGTTAATACCTATTTGCTGGCTGAACGGAGTGGTATGGTTTAAATCATTTAATTCGAAAGACAATATGTCCAAGAGTTGACCCGGAAACTTTTTTTTTGCCCTCCTCTCACCCCGGTTTCGAAGGAACTCATACTTGAGCTTCCTAGAGTTGGTGTCCTTTTTTCACAGAACTCTATACTGCCGTTCTACGCCTAGTTGTCCCATGTTCCAAAATCAGCAACAGAGAAAAACGCAATCAAAGTTTTTTTCGCATATCTGTCTACCAGAAGCTTGAGGTATTTCAATTTAGCAATACACCGGGTTTTTTATGAGCAGTAAACTATTGTCTAATGAAATGTGACAAGATACTTTCATTTCAATCAATCAAGCTTGATTACGGGCTTAAAATTCATGGAAAGACAGTTAGGCCTAAAATATCAACATGGGACAATTGAACTTGATGTTGTTTTTTCGGAAACTGGGAGCAAACAATAACATTTTCGTGTTTTTCCGGAAGATTAGAAATAAAAACATCGTTTTATGAAGAAAAGTGAAAATTATCAAAAAGTAACATGGGACAACTATGCGTAGAACGGCAGTATAACACTTAGAAATAAGAGTACTGGAGTTGAGAATGGATACATGTGAAGTAGAAGTTGGGCAGAGCTTTGTGAGGCAGTAAAGGTGATACACTCTTCAAGGTTCCACAAAGCGATACGAGTTTTTTTTTCGACGAAATTTACATGGAAGCTCCAAGACAATGTTGGGTCTAAAAAGACACCAGGCTTTTAAACTTATGCACATTTAGTATAGATACAATAAAAATTTGATGATTAGGTGAATGGAAGAACATGTATTTGGTCTTCGCTAGGTAGAGGTTGTCTTTCTTAACACGTTCGTCGCCCAAAGCGACATTTCTGGGTTTCTTGTGGAGCCCAACTTGCGGATAAATGATTAAATGATGGTCAAACTTAGTTGGTAGACAACTTTTGCATGATCTAGCAATATTTTATTTAATTTGAAGATGAATTGACAATAACAACACATGCCAAAGTCATATTATATGAGTTTCGCAAAAAATCTGCAATACAAAATATCCGCACTATAAATTCATAAAAAGTATAGTATAAACATTATAATAATATGGTTATAATTTTATTATTTTTCTACATATCCTATAGTTACACTTAGGTGCCTATTCTATCAAATTCATTTTAAAAATCCTATTCAATTTGAACGAGGAAAATGCCACCCATATCTGGGTGACGGGGCGGCGAAAGTGTTAAGACAGGTGAAGGAGGAGTATGGAGTAGAGTTTCTTTCCACAAGGGCCCTTTTCAGGGCTAGAGGCAAATGACCTGATGAAGCTTAAAACTAAATACGGAATGGAATGGAATGTAACCACAGTTGCGAACGAGCTAGCAAGCACAACACAACGAGCGGACATCATTCATGCCTAATGTTGATTTCACACACATATACACACTCAGATCAATACAAGAACGGAAGATATTGCGAAACAACTGTGCATTTACTTTCACATTTACTGCACATCGAGGTTTGGTGGTCATCGAAGCAACATGGTTGTCGCAGAGCGTCGAGCGGGAGAGGATTGTTTTCTTGACGGGTGAAGGAGGAGTATGGAATAGAGTTTCTTTCCACAAGGGCCCTTCTCAAGGCTAGAGGCGGAAACCAAAAATAGAATAGAATGAAAACACAGATGCGAGTGAGCTAGCATAACACAACGAGCGGACATCATTCATGCCTAATGCCGATTTCACACACATACACACACAGCTCGATACAAGGAGAGGAAGCCCTCTGTATCGCTACGACAAAGAAGAGCAACATACGAGAATTTTTTGTGCTAGTGCGGATATGGAAGAGTATCCAGAATTTTGGAATATAGATATACACTGCATCTATTTAGATAAACGTATATTTCATGAAAGTATGCTTTCAAATTCCAGCAGGGTAACCTTACTGTTGCATGTTGTGGGGTTCGATCACATCTCAAGCGGAATATAGGAGCAAAAGGGTTCATAGTTTGTGATCGATATCTGAATGGGAAGGAGAAAGTCTGATGCGAGTTGAACCAAATAAACCAGATGTGCTGATAGCTTTCGACTCTACTCAACTCTTTCGAGTCTACTGAAGCAAAAAAAAAAAATTGCTAAAAAGATATTACAACAATTTCGATGCATTCTAAAATAATATCCGAAGTGATAAACAAGTAGATTGAATAATATAATTCACTAGTTCTACGTCGAAAACTGTGGTCGTGTCCCATTACAATTTTTTTATGGGAATAACGTGGTTTAGTGAATTTGAAATGGGTCGTACAAGCACCGCAGATGCACCTCGCTCTGGAAGGCCAATAGAGACTACGAATCCAGAAATCGTTAAACAAGTATATCGACTCGTTTTTAACGATCGTAGAGTGAAGTTACGCGAGTTGGCTGAGGCCGTAGGCATTTCAAAAGATTATCTTCATCGATTACCTGCAGAAGGGAAAAACAATTTCCGGAGAGTATTATGCAGCGTTATAAATAAAGAAAAAACGGCCCCATAAAAAAGTTTTGTACCATCACGACAACGCACCGTCACATACGTCCCGCACACGTTTGATATCCATATCAATTAAAGTCAATGGAGCACATTGACTATATGACCTTCTGAACTTTAGAACGATTTGGAGGATCTATATTATCTGAATGAATAGTTCATAGAGCCCGCGTTCTATGCTGACTTCCTTATTGGCAAAAAACTCGGATAGCCAATTTTCACAGGCCTCTTTTGTGGCTAACTTCTGATTACCTAGCTCGTTCGCCATGGACAAAAACAGGTGGTAGTCACTTGGTGCAAGGTCCGGACTATACGGCGGATGCAAAAGAACCTCCCATCCGAGCTCCCGGAGCTTCTGGCGCGTCACCAAAGAAGTGTGTGGCCTGGCGTTGTCCTGATGGAAGACAATGCGGTCTCTGTTTATCATATATGGCTTCTTCTTCATGAGTGCTACCTTCAAGCGGTCCAGTTGTTGGCAGTACAGGTCCGAATTGAGCGTTTGGCCATAGGGAAGCTCATAATAGATTATTCCTTGACAATCCCACCAAACACACAGCAGAACCTTCCTGGCCGTTAATGAGAGCTTGGCCACCGTCTGAGCCGCTTCAGCGGGCTTCGACCACGACCGTTTGCGCTTCACGTTGTCGTAAGTGACCCACTTTTCATCGCCAGTCACCATCCGCTTCAGAAACGGGTCGATTTTGTTGCGATTCAGTAGCGATTCACATGCGTCGATACGGTCAAAGATGTTTTTTTGCGTCAACGTGTGTGGCACCCATACATCGAGCTTCTTTGTGAATCCAAGCTTATTCAAATGGTTAATAACGGTTTGATGACTTATTCCCAGCTCTTGGCCGATGCTACAGCTGCTACTATGCCGGTCTTTCTCGGCTAATTCAGCGATTTTGTCGCAACTTTCGACGACAGGCCTTCAGGAGTGTGGCGCATCTTCGACGACCTCTACACCAGAACGAAAACGTTGAAACCATCGTTGTGCGGTGGAAATGGAAACTGTATCGGGTCCATAAACTGCACTAATTTTATTGGCAGCTTGAGATGCATTTTTGCCTTTGTAGTACTGTAGTACTGTAAAATATGTCGGATTTTCTCTTTATTTTGCTCCATATTTGCGACACTATAACTCACGAACGACTTAACCAAATAAAACACTGTCAAGGACTATATTATAGCGCGCAAAAATACCTCTCCAACAAGCTATAGTATGACTCGATACAATGAATACAACTAGAACTACGCGCTTTCAACGACACCTCGCGGAAATACCGCAGGACTTTTTTGACAGCCTAATATTTGTTACTTATTGATTGTTAAGCCAACGGTAGTCCTACGTCCACCTTGCGGTTATATCACAGATATTACCCACTCCTAATTTTGTCTCCAAATTTTCTCGTGTTGAACCTTTATGGCCAAATAATCGAAGCAGAAGTGTTTCCTAAATAATTCGTCATTTTTGTTATCAAAAGATTTAATCAGCCTCTCAGGAAATAAATAAACACAATTCCCACCGATGAAGAATGAACACCCGAAATTTTCATAGCAGAATGTATTTCGCCGATTGTACAACACTATATCGACTATATCGACTATACCACTATATCGTTGAGCTCGCTCAACACAAACACGCGCAAAAAAAAAGAAACAGACAAAGCGTAAACAATTCCTTCTAAATCGGTGAGACGAAAAAATGGTCACAGTTCAAAAC
The DNA here is from genome assembly GCF_029784135.1 of Toxorhynchites rutilus septentrionalis. NCBI lineage: Eukaryota > Metazoa > Arthropoda > Insecta > Diptera > Culicidae > Toxorhynchites > Toxorhynchites rutilus. The sequence goes on from NC_073746.1 coordinate 218,220,128, forward strand.
GATACCTTCATTTAATCTTGATGATTGACATGTTGTATTGCACAATCGAATAAATTGGATTGCTCTTTTGTGTTACGCACATTTCAATGCTGCTCTCCCCCAGGACTCCACAGCCTGTTTTATGTAGCGTTTCCCCTATTCCGCAAGCGCTTGTATTGGTTTCACCAGAGAGAAAAATGTTTGCGGTAAAATAAATAACAAAATACGCTTGTAATAGCTGTGGATACAAGCATAACGGTCTCCCTTATTGGGGGAAGCTATGCGAGCGGTTCGACGGAAGGGGGGGGGGGGGAAAGTTCAGAATGAATACGAGCTCCATTCGTTAGGAATGCAATCAACAAAAGCCATTTCGATTGAACCACATTTTTGCCGAGATTTGGATATGCCCACTGCTCCAATCAATCGAATTTCGGGAAGTGCCGGCAGGCGATCGACTCGTTGTCCCGATGAGAATTATTCCGGCTATGCCATAGAATTTTATGCAGACGGCGTTTCAATATGGTAGTCCAGCTTATCGTATGGGCAATCAGGTATCGTTGGAGGCAGACGCGTGTTTAATCGGTTTTTGTCAAACATGTTCGATTTGGTGCCGATTAAATCTGATCGAATGGTCAAATGATCCTGATGCATAAAAAGTTGAAACGTATTCTTATCCTCGGATTTTGGTTAAATTGAAATAACACGACTGGAAACATTCTATTGAAAGCAATACATTCGAAGATTCGGATGACAGCGAGATAAGAAGGATATTGTTCAGCATAACGGGATGTTTGTAATTTTCTTTCAATTTTCTATCTTGTCTCCATTCGATTGTCCGGAAATATTTTCCCTCGCAAATGAAACCGATTTCCGCCCTGGCACCTTAACGCAACCGTGCACCAGTATACCAGTGTAGGCGGTATGAGCATTGGATACTCTTGCAAGCCTCTCCCTTAGTATCCATTTGGAGATGTGCAAAAGCACACCTGATGGCAAAAGCAACAGTTATGGCTGCAAATGAATAATTTTCTTTATACAAGTCTTGGGATCCTCCTCGCCAGTAGGAGAGAATGCTCTGAATGTGTTCATCGGCGCGCAATGCTGTGTTCCGTACAGAGAAGTATCATGAACATTCCTCTCAAAACGATTCGCAGTTATCTCGATAGCGCGGAACCGTTCTTGAAGGAAGCGCAGAAGAGTGAAACCTCCATCCCAATAAAACACGGTTGATTCTTACATTGCTTACATCGATGGGGATAGCAATGTGTCTCTGTCGCACCGTTTGATTTGATGCTGACTGGAGCGTGAAAGTAGCGACATTAACGATGTTACGAAAGAGAGATTTTCCGTCCTCCTACGCCAGTAGTTCAATTTTCCGCAAGTTTAGTCTTGTCTACCTTCAGAGGTGGGTTGGAATGTAAATCCGTACGCCATCGCATCCGAAGCAGTGGAATCGCGGATAGTGCAGCAAATGTTCTAGGCAGGACAACCAAATGTTCAGCGTGCTATCGAATTCTAGACTTGAACTTAAGCTTACTATCTTAATATCGTTTGATGGTATCTTGCGGCAAATTCTAAATATTTAATGAATCCTTCTATTCCTGCTCAGTAGATTAATTTATTCTTTTAGCATAAATGTATTTACCGCAACTCACACTTTTTTAGTTATAAAAACTTATATTGATCGTAATTTTTTATGTTTTTGACATTTGTCAACACTGTCTAATTTGAAATATCGGAAATTTCATGCGGCCATTTTTTAGTGATGAAATTTGTGGATATTGTGCCTACGATGCAAACCTCTTGGGAGTCTTCGTAGCTTACTAAGCGATCGTGAGTTCAACTGTCCACGTTGTTATAGAACAACTGTCCACGCAACAATCGTCAGTGAAGGAGATCGATTCACAGTCGGAGTCCTGGCTTCTCTCCATTCAATAGGAAGCTCTGCTCGCAACAATAAACATCGGGCTGCTGTGCTATCAATAACACAAGAATTATCATATCAACTATCTCCGCTGTCCGGTCTAACTGAAAAATGAAACGCCTTAATGGCTACTATGTAATTTACAATTTATAGATACGATAAACATGTAACATGTGCACGATTAAATCCGGCTCTGTTGCAATTAAAATGCTAATGAACTTAAATAAATAAACAAATGGAATAAAGAAATATGCAAACATCATTGATTTTTTTTTTGCTAGAAACTAACAAAAACCAGCTTTCGATTCGTATAGAATGTTGGTAAAATCTTACAGAGAGCATGCTCTCGGAACGAGGAACTAAACATTGAAATCCATCGAAAGCGTTTGAAGGCGCCACAAATCGGTGATACCCTGAAAAGTGAACGTTACCGAAAGCAAACGATCGAATTGCAGTTTGTCTGATTTATTTCAGTGTTGCGCGGTACAAAAACATTTTTTTTATATTTCCAGATGGCTTGGCTGGGTACGGGAGTAAAAAGTGTGTATGGAGTGTATGGAAAATATTGTATAGGGTACTAAATATGAAATGTTCACAGTACAGGGTAACCTCGATATAACGTACATTTCACTTTCAGAATTGTACGTTGTATCGAATTGTACGTTATATAGAAGCATAATAAAGAACTCACAAGCGTAGTCTATAATACATTATTGTGTTGCTGTTTAGTGAAGTTAACGAATAAATTCAATCAGAATACGAAGCCAGCCATTCTCATGTTGTTTCCCTTCGTACTGTTGATTGAAGCTTGATTTATTTAGAATCCGGAATCACAAAACCAGCTGGATTTCGGGATTGATTAAAAGTACAAAACATGTTTTAGCATCACAATACAAATAATTCATTGTTCTTTCAGAAAAAAAATATTCAATTTTTTTCTCCTTTACATTTTGAAAATGTGTACGTTATATCGAGGTAAAATGTACGTTATATCGAAGTTTCCCTATATGTAACATGTACTATATGTTTGATTTCTTATATGATATTGTATTGAGACAAAAATATGAAAAAAAAAATACTGAAAGTACATCTTACTAAGGTGTATCGATCCATATTTTCAAACAATTTTTTCATCGAAAAATCAAATACTAAAAAAATTGTTTAATTTTTCAGAGGATTGCGCGAAAAAAAATATTTTTTTTGGCCACTGGGCATTTTTTATTTATTTTGAATTTTAGACTCATTTATATTTATTTAAATTTAATATATATTATATGTCTAAATTTTGTTTTAATAAATAAATAAATAAATTTTTTGATATATTTAGGGCATGGAATTTCAAGTTATATTTGTTTTTCAAAATTTCGAAATGCCAGAAAATATATAAATTTTGTTTGTTCCAAGTATTTATTTTTTTTTATTGTTAGATTTTTTTATGAAAAAATTGTTTGAAGATATTTTTCGATGCACTTTAGTAGGATGTAGTTTCAGTATGTTTCTTATTTTTGTCTCAAAGCTGTTGAGAATGGCGTGAAAAAAACGAAAAGGTGCATTTTTCACCATAGATCCTATGGTGTACCAGGACTCAAATATATGGTACTACTGTCAAATTCATGTTTAGTACCCTCTACAATATTTTCCATACAGCTGGAGATTTGGTTTGGGGGCACTTTTTACTCCCTTACCCAGCCAGGCCCTTTGGAAGACATAGTAAGATGCACATTAACATTAAATACTGGTGATTTGGTTTAGGGGCACTTTCTACTCCCTTACCCGGCCAGGCCCTTTTTTGGAATCATTATAGAGGAAGTAGGTAGGGGAACTGGGGGAATCTGGTCACCCTAAGGAACATGCCCATTTCCTATATCCACATACCATTAAAATTGCCGTTCTTCGAAGAATATTGTAGCTCAACTTATTGTAGCTCAAGATAGTAAGCCGTTTTTGTTATGAAAATTGAAAATAGTACATTTTTCATTATTAGAAAAAAGGGTTGTAAATCGAACATTTTTAGTGATAAGGTGAAGTGGTTACCTGTGGAGGGGGGGGGGTTTGTAGGTGGACAAAGCGGTCACTCGCACATATCACGCTAGAAGAGATAAAGGGTGTGTCACATCAAATTGCATCACAGAAAAAACGCTGTAGAAATTTATTTTTTTGGAATTATATCTTCAGCTTTCGCTTATAATTAGATAAGAGTGTATAGATCACTTTGGCCATGCTTCACTGTCATTTTTTCGTAAATTTGGAAAAATGTCGTCGAACGAAAAAGAGCGTCGTGAATTAATCCTGTGCACTCATTTCGAGAATCCGGAGTTGTCACATCGGGACATCGGTAAGATGCTGGGAATCGTCCAATCCACGGTCAGCAGAGTACTAAAACGATACTTCGAGAACCTAACCATCGACCGGAAGGTGAAGAACGGCAAAAATGGATGCTTCGTCAGTGAAAAAGATCACAAGCGCGTAGTTAAGCAGTTTAGACGTGATCCGAGAAGTTCGGTCCGGGATGTCGCCAATAAGCTGAATTTGTCAAGTTCATTCGTCCAGCGGACCAAGCAGCGGGAGGGCCTGCGTACATACAAGGTTCAGAAGGCTCCTAACCGCGACGAAAGGCAAAATATGGTGGGGAAGACGCGAGCCCGGAAGCTGTACGCTGCTGCTGCTGACGAAGCCGCATTGCCTGGTAATGGACGACGAAACCTACGTCAAAGCGGACTTTCGTCAGCTGCCGGGCCTGTTGTTCTTCTCCGCAGAGGACAAATTCAGCGTTCCGGAGGAGATTCGCAAGCAGAAACTATCCAAGTTTGCCAAAAAGTACATGGTGTGGCAAGCGATCTGCTCTTGCGGAAAGCGGAGCGCCCCCTTCGTGATGACCGGCACGGTAAACGGGCAGGTTTACCTTAAGGAGTGCCTACAGAAGCGCTTACTACCACTATTGAAGCAGCACGAGGGCCCGACCATCTTCTGGCCGGATCCCACTTCGTGCCACTATTCAAAGGACGTGTTGGAGTGGTACGAAGCCAACGGGGTCACCTTCGTGCCAAAGGAAATGAACCCGCCCAACGCGCCGGAGCTTCGCCCAATAGAGAAATATTGGGCGATTATGAAGCAGGCCCTCCGGAAGAACCCAAAAGTTGTCAAATCGGAGGCGGACTTCAATAGAAAATGGATTTCTGTTCAAAAAAAACTACAACCTGACGTTGTACAGAACCTTATGGACGGGGTAAAGAGGAAGGTGCGAGCATACGGGCTTGGGCTCGAAGTATGAATAAAAAGAAAATGCCAAAAGTTGTTTAATAGTTTTTATTTTACTGTCTAAAATTTTCAAAAGGATCGGTCTACTGGGCGAATTTCTACAGCGTTTTTTCCGTGATGCAATTTGATGTGACACACCCTTTAGATTTATGCGTGTTTTTAATTCGCAAGCAGAAACTATCCAAGTTTGCCAAAAAGTACATGGTGTGGCAAGCGATCTGCTCTTGCGGAAAGCGGAGCGCCCCCTTCGTGATGACCGGCACGGTAAACGGGCAGGTTTACCTTAAGGAGTGCCTACAGAAGCGCTTACTACCACTATTGAAGCAGCACGAGGGCCCGACCATCTTCTGGCCGGATCTCACTTCGTGCCACTATTCAAAGGACGTGTTGGAGTGGTACGAAGCCAACGGGGTCACCTTCGTGCCAAAGGAAATGAACCCGCCCAACGCGCCGGAGCTTCGCCCAATAGAGAAATATTGGGCGATTATGAAGCAGGCCCTCCGGAAGAACCCAAAAGTTGTCAAATCGGAGGCGGACTTCAATAGAAAATGGATTTCTGTTCAAAAAAAACTACAACCTGACGTTGTACAGAACCTTATGGACGGGGTAAAGAGGAAGGTGCGAGCATACGGGCTTGGGCTCGAAGTATGAATAAAAAGAAAATGCCAAAAGTTGTTTAATAGTTTTTATTTTACTGTCTAAAATTTTCAAAAGGATCGGTCTACTGGGCGAATTTCTACAGCGTTTTTTCCGTGATGCAATTTGATGTGACACACCCTTTAGATTTATGCGTGTTTTTAATTACCTATTTACCTAGAATTGTAATTGAAATTTTCTCATACGCACGTAGTACGAAACTCATAACATTTTTCAAAATAAGGCTTGATTTTTAATGGGGTGGCATATTTTTCCTGAGTCAAAACCATAAAAGCGACCCCTTTAGGAGCAGAAGGTGATAAGGTATATCAGCTTTTGAAAACAGAAAATTGTTAGTAGTAATCCTCCACTTTGCCCCCCAAACAACGAAATGTGAAATAATCGCTGAAATTGAACAAAATATCTGATCATCTCCTCTAAAATATGTGAACAGTCGTCCAATCTGTTGATTTGTCACAAATATCAGGCCATGCGGGAGCTCCACTGTAGTACAGAGTGACTCAAAATTCATAAAATTCTTCAAACATAAAATGGCTATCAATACGGTGTCAATAGTGAATAGTTATACTATCAAACAAGCAGGTGACCACTTTACCCCACGTGACCACATTACTCCGACTACCACTATATCCATGAAATAATCTGGGCCTATTCACTTAGTGTAGTAATTAGAATTTTCTCATACCTACAAAAATGTAGTAAGGAACACATAACACTGCACATATTGACGTTTGGTTTTGTTTGGGGTGGCATATTTTCCCAGGGTCAAAGCCACAAAAGGAACACATTGAAGAGCAACATTTGATAAGGTATACAGTTCCAGAAAACATAACATTGTAAGTCGTTATCCGTGGCTCATTTTGCCCCAAATAAAAAGAAAATTTGGAATGCTAAATAATCGCTGAAATGAAACAAAATATCTGTTCACCTCTAATCGAATATGTGAACAGCCGTCCAAACTGATAATATGTTGAAGACATCAGGTCGAAAAACTTAAATTTCACGATAAATTCCTTAAATACGATGCGTGCAAATTTACATCCGAATAGCTACCGTGAGAGAAATTTCTGGGATTTGAGTTGTTAAGGTGTGGTAGCTTCCCAGTCATTTTCGTACACAAATTTTGACAGTATGGCCCAATACGACTTGATTGGACGCGTCTGGGGTACGTTTGAGGGATTGTCTTCTTGATGTACAACGGTATGTTATGGGCCGTCAACAAATCCAGAGTGACCTTTGCGTATTGGTACGAAGCTAGGTCCGGCCAGAACACAATATCTTCACCTTTATGGCGCTTTTTTACAAAAGCAACTATTTTTGGCACACCGTTCTTCGTGTAGCCATCTCCGATGCGCTCTCGAAGAAAACTCTGTTCCGCGACATCTATCGTCAACAGACGAAAACACACTAAGCACGAAAAACGCCACAAAGAGGATAGCAAAACCACACAGCTGTTTGTCTCTCTCTAGTGCGTGTGGCAGAAACACTGTGTAACGTAGCGTTAATCCCACAAACTGACAGCATGCGACTAGCGCCATCTCAACGTCGACGGGGAAGTTGCATAAGTTCGTTTTTGAGTCATTCCAATCTCCACTCAATCTTCCCTGCGACGTTTACGTTGAACGGAAATGCGAACCTACGGAACAAAAAAATAAAGAGGAGGACAATGAAGTGGGAAAGGGAGAAAGTTTGGAGAAAAAGAGAGAAGTAGAGGTCGAAAAGAAAAGATCGAAAAGCGGGACACTTTGGTGGGGAGCGCCAAAGCCGTGAGTGGTGAGATTTGAAGCGCGTGACGGAATTAAGAAAAGAGGTCGCCGGGTAGAAAAAAAAGGAAGGTCCGAGTCGGTGTCCGGGGTGTCCGTGCGTGTGATTGTGGGGAGTGTTACCCGAGTGAGTTGTGGGAGAGTTTCCCACCCGACCAGGAGGACCGAGCTCAAGGACGCCGTGTCAGTTTCCCCGAGTTTCCCTCAACTCTGAGCCGCAACATCCGGTGACTGGCAGTCTCTACCAGAGTGCCGTGAGTAACCCTTATTCCGAAGTGATAAATTCTATACCCGCGAAATGTCGTCCTTCCCCCCTTCTGAGTTGCCTCATTGTGGGTAGGAACGCCCCTGTGAAATGAAACCGCATGGAAGAGGGTGTTTGAGACCCGTGAACAGTCCGCCCTGCTGGTCTCTAGCTGGACCTCTTTCTGGTAACAGCCTTCCTCGGCGTTAGTGGCTTGTCACGGTCAGGGAACGTTCGTTACAACTGTAGCCAGCATTTTTCGTCCGGTCTTTTTTGACACATTTTTTCCAAACAAATCTTGAAAAGAATCAACACCATCTAGAAGGGATTGTCTACTTTGCGGTGTTTCTAAGAGTAGTTTAACGTTTCGATTATATACACAAACGTATACTGCATTCGTGCCATTGGTCCCTACTAAAATGCAATGTTTCTGACTGGCTGAGAATCCTATTTTAGCACATTAAAAAGACCGCGCGTTTTGGGGCAAACTTGAACGTTTCCTCCGGTGTGGATGAGACGAAAGCGATAATTCTTGTTAGATTCTTGTGAGACCAAGGATTTGACCATCAAGTGTAGAAAACACGAGTTATTTCGTGATCCATCCGTAACAGACGGTACGCGAAACACGAGAAGACTCGTGAGCGGTCTCTAATATGTTAATATCAGGATGTGCATGCATGTAGATTCTGCCTTCTCCCTTGTGAGATAGAAAATAATCTCTTTTTCCTGCACAAACATGGCTGATATCGTTTTTTTTTATCCCATTTATTTATTTAAGGTTCATTAGCATTTTAGCTGTAACAGAGCCGAATTTTAATCGTGTACATGTCACATGGTTATCATATATCTATAATTAGCACCTTACAACAAAGTTGCCATTCGCCAGTATTCCTTCTATACCATTACATATGGTACATTCACACAGTAGCCATTTAGGCGTAAGAGTATTCTTTCTGTTCTTCCATTATCCAGTTGGACCACCGGACAGCGGAGACAGTTGAATGATCATTGTTGAGTTATTTATAGAACAGCAGCCCGATGTGTCTTGCAGAGCAGAGCAGTTATATGGATGAATCGATCTTATTTCGACCGTGGATCGATCTCCATCGCTGATGATTGTTGCGTGGACGTAGCTATTCTGTAACAACACAAAGATGGTCAATGAGGGTCCTGAGTTTTGAGCTCACGATCGATCGCTTACTAAGCGAACGCGCAACCAATGTGGCTACGGAGACCCCCAACGCTGATATCGTTAGTCTTATAGAAATCACGAACACGAATTATAATTTCTTCTCCTAATGAAGTTCTGCTTAGCCTATTAATAGATACCGAGATTAATATCTCTAGGTCTACTGTTCTACTCATTTGTTTCAAATTTGGTATGATCACTGTTTATCTGTTTCTCTATCGCATGAACCAATATTAAGAATGATCCTTCAAATTTGAGACCAAAAGCCGATGGAAGCCGTGCGTGCTGCTTGCGGTGGGTTTCTAAAACGTTTGGAACTGGTTAAAAAGGTTAGAGGCGGTGTTATCATACAAAACAATAACCAAGAATATTTGAATATCTTATGTAAAACAACCGAAATTTGAATTTTTGTGAGAATATATTGGACACTGTGAAGTAGTTTATATACTGTATAATTGCTCGTTGGACTAGATTTGGTCATCATCTGTGGCCTGAGATGTAAAAATAAAAAAAAAAAAATGGATAGAAAAGCTATAAGTGTTGTCAGTTATTTTTTTTATGATACACAGTGCATTCAAAAAGTTCCGGAGCTATTTTTTAAAACAAAGAAAAAACGAAATACTCAAAAGATTAGATATTGGTTTTCTACATATAGGCCTTCTCTTCCCACACAAATTTTTGAACGTTCGTAGAAGTGTCGGAAGGCGCGTTTAAACAGCTCAGTCGGTATGCAGTTCATAATACGCGTCACATTTCGTTGAATGTCTGGAACATCGTCAAAACGGTCCCCTTCCATAGCGTTCTTTAGCTTGGGAAACAAGAAAAAGTCTGCCAGGGCGAGGTCTGGAGAATTTCGTTTGGCTAGAAACTGCGCTATCAAAATCGCGGTGTGCGCGGGCGCATTGTCACGAAGCAAAAACTATTCTCCAGATCGGTACTGGTCGGGCCGCACGCGCCTTATCCGTGCCAATAATCGGTCCAGGACACTTTTGTAGAAGACCACATTCACTGTTTGCCCTGGAGGCACAAAATTTGATGGCGGCTCTCTGCTCCATAGTTAAAATTGTGAAGCGACTCTTAAACGGCACAGCCAAAACTAGCTACTGAATTGAGATAGCAGTTCACGGTAGAAACGGTAGTGGCCAGAAGTTGGCGAATAGTAGTTCTCACGTTGGAGCAGAGATAGCGCCACTTCTCGATTTCAATAAAATTTATCATTATTATCATCATCAAAAAGTTGTTGTAATAATAAGTTATTACAAGAAATAAAATGTTCGTATTTCATTGATGAAATTACATCCATTCGTTGAGGCTACAAGTCACGATATGGCATCAAACGCGATATTTCTGTGTAAAGCACGCGAATTTCCATTCCACGTACTGTTCAAGACGAATTTCGGAAACGGTAAGCCCTAGTATCGGTTCTTCCTTACTTAGCTAAATTAATTCTTTATCTGATTACCGAATTCCAGCCACTATTCCATGTTCGGCAGCCGCGGGCCGACGCATCCCTATTGAGTTAAGACCAAGCACATTCGAGATGATTGCTCGCTTAGTTGGTGAACAAATTTCGGTTTTTATCTCTTGGCTGCGATCCGTTCCTTTTCCCTTCTATTAGATTAATTCGTCAAACCTTTGCCCACGTTCTGGTGGCAGGAAACGTATTCTATATTTATCATAATATAATTTATTAGATGTAAGCAGAAGTTGATTTGGAAAATTGATTATGGTTCGAGAGATAGGTGGAGAAGACAGTGTCGCCGAGGGATTTCGACCGTGGATAAATTTCATCAGACCGGAGCTTACTTGCTGCAAATTGACAGACACAGTTTGCAGGGGTGAACGAATACGACAATCAACTAATATAGAGTGATGACCCCCAACCACCGTTAGTTCCTGATGTCTACTTCTCACGTATTCACAACAATCTAAGAAGACAGTAATACGATTTCAATAATCGAACACGAGACCTGGGATGCTGCATATGTCAATACCAATTAAGCGTACCACTTCTTATTTGTATCGATGATAATATATTAACTGTTTCCGATCCGATTCGTTTGTAAAAGTACACTGTCTCTGTTGTTTCTAACTGCGCGGAATGTATTCACTAATCCATCGAACGTCACTGAAAAGTGTCTGGTTTGGCACAGAGTTGGCTCGACTGCTCACATACCCATGTGATTCTTGTGTATTAATTACCTTCAAACGATGCTTATCAAAATTCCATGAATACGTGTTTTACTACAATTTTTGAGATTTTGAAACAATTTATTATTAACTCGTCTTAGGAGTTGCATAATCATGTCGGATTGCAGTGAAAAATTGTGGGTGTTAGAAATTGGGAATATAAGCAACTTTGCATACTTGAAATCTCAAAAAAATTACCTCTTTATCCGTTGAACCAGTTTTGGACCGGAACGTTGCGCTGGTTTGGAATGCTCGGTATCGTACCATATTCTTCGCCGTCTGTGGACCAGTTGCTGATCGGGGTGTTGTACCGGCTGGGTATCATAATGCTTTTTGTTTTGGCTCGTATCTCCTTGCACTCCCGTTCCTTGACTGGTGCACAGGAACCAGGATGTTCCACTCGTTTACGTTTGTCGGCACAATCAGCGCTAGCGCGTACTACAGAACTCGCGCACAAATGAATTCGGACGTTTTATTCAGTGGAGTTTGAACACAACTTTTCAGACTGGTTTATGAACGGCGATGGAGTGAGTACGTCTATCCACCAAGACCTATCCAAGTTTTTCAATTTTTTACAGAAGATTATTGCTCAAAAACCTATCACCCCTATCAAAGCCTATCAAAGACCAATTAAATTTTTGTCAAATTTCAAAGAAAATATTTTAAAAACTAAAATTTAACTATTATTTTTTTAAATCCTGAAAAAATATGAAAACCAACATGTCATCCATCCATCGGATGGATGCATCTTTGCAACTATAGGCAAAGTGTTTTTTCAACATACATTTTTTTCGCTTTTCAAAAGTCTTCTAGATTTCTTATGAGATTCCAAGTATGTAAAGTGACTGAATCCTTCTTTTTATAATTTTTTATTTATTGGTTGAATAAATCTAGGTCCAGACACGACCAACGTAAAGTGGACTTGTTCATTTATATAATTTTTGGGCATTCAATGTTATGATGGAAATTAAATATCCACCATTATGCAAAGTCTGCATTAAAGCCATTATGCCATTATGCATTAAAGCAATCTGCGATGGAGTTGCAAAGTCGAGTTGACGCGAAATGTGGATGTCCATCGTATTTCCCGTAATCTCTTTATACATTATTCCGTTCATTGTGAGATTAATGATGATGGTCCAACCTCTTTCCTTTGTTTGAGCGGAACGAGTTATCCTATTGATAATAATTATATTACGGTATTCATATTTTTTTTCATCAACTAACCAGTAGGCAAACTAATTTGAAAAGAAAACGGACTGGTTATCTCGCAGGCATAGATTACTAATCGAAAGATCATCATCATCATCATCATCATCAAGAACAATTTAAGCCATAACATGAACGTATTTATTCCATGGCATGTTGAGGGAATTTCCAACCTGGGAAGACCCTAGACCGATCGGGAATTGAACCCAATTCCTATGTCAGTATTAGCCAAGAATTTACAAGGGAATTCTCGCTTTATTAGATCCCGGTCACGATGCGATCGTTCCCAAGTTCAAGCAGCTGAGCAAACCCAAGCCTAACTCTAGCCGATACTTCAGGCCCATTACTTATCTCAAGGCATGTCAAGAAAATTTCCAACCCGAAAAAATTCTTGACCGATCAGGAATTGAACCCAATACCTATGTCAGCATTAGCCTTGAATTTACAAAGGAATTCCCGCTTTACTAGATACCCGACAACATTCTGCAAATACGATCGAGACCAGACAGCTGAGCAAACTTATGTCAGGGGCCTGCCGGATGCACATCTTCACTTTTTAGTTTATCGTTACCATCTATCTCATGATATTTATTTCGCTTCCTCCTTTGCTTATACATTCTTAACACTAAACCTAACGATGTTTTATGTATACCTATTCCTATCACAGCGGGTCAAGTGACCCTTTATAAATAGTTAGTGAATAAATGACTCGATTTATATAGTTTTGCTGAGAAACGTGGTATACCATATTTCTCCTGTATATTTCGACATTTTGGGATATCAATCATTAGCAAAATATTAAAATTACAATTTTTGACACGCAAAATAGCACTGTAGCTTGGAATGGTTACTGTTAGTTCGCTTGGATAGTCAGCAATACAATTAATTCTGATCATTCACAAACACAACAAAATATATAAAGCGATAGCAAACAATGTGTAATGCAAGGGTTTTGTATCACTACCACACATATAAGTCTTTCTGACATCAGATAAATGTTTGCAAGGGTCAAATGACCCGTTGCGGTAGTTAGGGCAGATTTAATATATTTCTCAGTAAAAAAAAATAGCAAGAGAGGAGTAAACACTGAAAAATACATTCGATGTATGTTTTAGGAAAAGTAGTGTACACAAATGACGTTGTAGCAATGTAATTTGCAAAAACTTTTGACTAAATGTTAAAAATGGGTCATTTGACCCCTCGTGGTAGGTTTAGTGTTAACATCTACTTATTCTATTTTGAACCTATTCTACCTGCTTATTTGTGTTGCTTAGTGATGCCATGTTTATGGAATTACCTCCCATGAGGCTAAATCCTAGATAAACAATGTCGAGACGATTATGATCGCTCGTACCAGCATTTGCCGACTTGATAACAACACCTCACTACTCTGATAACCAACTTGACATTTTCTAAAATTTCGTGGCGTGCTTTTCATAACCAATTATATTCACAGTGCAGTGCTATCAAAATAATTGAAGCAATATTTTCCTACATATTGATGTAAGATCACCTGTTGTAAGTGCTAGCATCTGAATGATAGCAATACGCACGGCACCAGTTATATCCAAACAAATAACAATGATTAGCAATCTTATTGCACAAATGATTAGCTTTTGTACGACATAGAATAAATTACATGAAACGATTAAGAGAAACGACCATCATTGATCAATAGAAAAGATGTTCTTTTCCGTCATGACAACGCGAGACCATACACATCTTCAATGACGCGCCCTAATTGAAAGCACTTAGTTGGCAAGTTTTGATGTATCCACCATGTAGCCAGCACCTTGCACCATGTGACTACTTTTTGTTTCGATTTCTGCAGATTTTTTTTGTTGAAAAAACATTGGACTACATAAGAGCCATCGAAAAACACATGAAAAAGGAATGTAATCGTTGCAAATGTTCAAAGACTCGACACGCGAGTAAAACACAATGGCTTATTAAAAATTACCACCGAAATTCGGAGTCGGTGGTTGCAATTTTAAGAGGACTCAGTTCAATTTTCGACCGTAATAATCATCCCTGTCGGCAGGCTGTGCATAGTTTAGTGACAAAATTTGAGTCTACATTCTCGTTGTTGGATGTTTCCGTGCCAACGAGAAGCCCCTCCGCGCGAAGCAACGAAAATATCGCAGCCGCAAGTGAATCCATCCGAAATGACCCAAGTCAATCAATTGCACTGCGTTCTCAAGAATTGGATATCTCCCAAACCTCGTTGTGGCGTATTTTGCGATTTTCGGCTACATCCTTACAATTTTCGATTTTCGGCTTAAAATTGACTCAAGAACTAAAGCCACTTGACCATATGAAGTGCCGGAACTTCTCCGATTGGGCCCTGGTGAATATTGATGAAAATGATGGCGTGATTTTCAAATTGATAAATTAAAACTAATCCAGAAATTTTATTTCTTTCAATCGTCTTTTTTTTAAATTAAACCTAACTCCTAACGATGACGTCACTTTTAACCCTACTCTAAAGGGTATGTCACATCAAATTGCATCTCGGAAAAAACGCTGTAGAAATTTAATTTTTAGGAATTATATCTTCAGCTTTCGCTTATAATCAGATAAGAGTGTATATATCACGTTGGCCATGCTTCACTGTCAATTTTTCGTAAATTTGGAAAATTGTCGCGAACGAAAAAGAGCGTCGTGAATTAATCCTGTGCACTCATTTCGATAATCCGGAGTTGTCACATCGGGACATCGGTAAGATGCTGGGAATCGTCCAATCCACGGTTAGCAGAGTACTAAAACGATACTTCGAGAACCTAACCATCGACCGGAAGGTGAAGAACGGCAAAAATGGATGCTCCGTCTGTGAAAAAGATCACAAGCGCGTAGTTAAGCAGTTTAGACGTGATCCGAGAAGTTCGGTCCGGGATGTCGCCAATAAGCTGAATTTGTCAAGTTCATTCGTCCAGCGGACCAAGCAGCGAGAGGGCCTGCGTACATACAAGGTTCAGAAGGCTCCTAACCGCGACGAAAGGCAAAACATGGTGGGGAAGACGCGAGCCCGGAAGCTGTACACCGAAATGCTGACGAAACCGCATTGCCTGGTAATGGACGACGAAACCTATGTCAAAGCGGACTTTCGTCAGCTGCCGGGCCTGTTGTTCTTCCCCGCAAAGGACAAATTCAGCGTTCCGGAGGAGATTCGCAAGCAGAAACTATCCAAGTTTGCCAAAAAGTACATGGTGTGGCAAGCGATCTGCTCTTGCGGAAAGCGGAGCGCCCCCTTCGTGATGACCGGCACGGTAAACGGGCAGGTTTACCTTAAGGAGTGCCTACAGAAGCGCTTACTACCACTATTGAAGCAGCACGAGGGCCCGACCATCTTCTGGCCGAATCTCGCTTCGTGCCACTATTCAAAGGACGTGTTGGAGTGGTACGAAGCCAACGGGGTCACCTTCGTGCCAAAGGAAATTAACCCGCCCAACGCGCCGGAGCTTCGCCCAATAAAGAAATATTGAGCGATTATGAAGCAAGCCCTCCGGAAGAACCCAAAAGTTGTCAAATCGGAGGCGGACTTCAAGAGAAAATGGATTTCTGTTCAAAAAAAACTACAACCTGACGTTGTACAGAACCTTATGGACGAGGTAAAGAGGAAGGTGCGAGCATACGGGCTTGGGCTCGAAGTATGAATAAAAAGAAAATGCCAAAAGTTGTTTAATAGTTTTTATTTTACTGTCTAAAATTTTCAAAAGGATCGGTCTACTGGGCGAATTTCTACAGCGTTTTTTCCGTGATGCAATTTGATTTGACACACCCTTTATTTGTATCCTACTTGTATAATCGTTTCTCTACTATGGAGGGATTTGTGTGCACATAGTTTCGTTTTAGGGTACTCACGAATCGATGACGTTGCAGCTACGGTGAAGAAACGATGAAGCAGCTTGATGGTTGCCGATGCGCTCACACACCGTTCCGTTCCCCGACGTGAGTTTTTGGGAATCACACTGGTTTTGGTGGACTTTTCCCTTAACTGAGGCTCCACGATGGAGTAATGCCGCTTGTAGCGCACGGCAGTCGTGGGACCGAGCTTCTTCTCCGATGACCAACGCACTCCAGAATGACCTATAGTGGTACGCAACCACGAGGCGAGAGGCCACTCCGGGGGATTCTACCGAAACACCGACTTACAATGGCGGATTGAATATACGCGGACGGACGCGGACTCGGACTAGGAGCAACAACGCTACATAAATTAATGATGCTCATTAATGCCCTGTTCTATATCCCCATAAAATTATATTTATAATTTACCTCTGTTGTCTAGGTGCGCAAAGAAATGCTGCAACCGTGTTTACCTATATACAAATCAGCAAGAACTACTCTATTGTCAAAAATCTTCTAATACACAAAAGATTTTGTCTAATACTTGAATGACTCACTTCAATTTGGTTCAATTTCTCACACAACTCACGCTTTTTTCAAAGAGAAAAACTCCGAAAATTTCTGGAATAGAAATTTCAATCAATAATTATAGTTATACTTATAATTATACTACTTTTCTATTCAAATCGTCTCACTTAGATTGAACTAAAAAATCAATTCTAATCGTCACTAGAACTCATTCGCTCGGTGGCTCAGACGGAAAAGATCGAGTAGGTTTTGTTTCGTGAATTCGAAACCTATCGAATACTCTAGAATGTTTTTTTCTGTCTTTTTTCCTCACTATGTCCTGTTTAACGAATAATGATTCGTGACCTAATTTCCGCCGCGTCATATTTGAAAAATGGAGTCTTCGTCGATTTATTACTTAAGGGGGGACCCCTGTCTGGAAGGTCGGAAAATAATGAATTTTCGTGATTTTTTTTCGGATGTTAAGAATGCAGTAAAGTGTTCGGGTATTTAATTTCTTGTTTAAGATATATAGGGTTGGGGAAAAGAAATGTCGTATTTCTGATCGAAATTTGACGCTTTTTTTAACATACTTAAAATTATTCAATTTAAGTCAAATATGCGCCGTTTTGTTCGCAAACTTGTTGCCATTTGGAAGGCAACTTCATTATCCACCACTCCCCCAAGCCTCTTTTGAGGCCAACTTAGTATCACCAAGAGCGTTTTGCATGGACCAGAAGAGATGATAATCACTTGGAGCCAGGTCCGGACTATACGGTGGGTGCAATAGGACATACCATCCGATCTCCTGTAGCTCCTGGCGGGTTATCAAAGATGAGTGAGGCCGAGCGTTGTCCTAGTGGAAAACAACGCCATTCCTATTGATCATTTCTGGCGGCTTCTGGTCAATCGCCTGATTTAAACAGTCAAGCTGCACACAGTAGAGAACCGCGTTGAGGGTCTGGCCATAGTTAAGCAGCTCATAGTGGATGATTCCTTTCCAATCCCACCAAACACACAGCAAACCCTTCCTGGCCGTCAATCTGGGCTTGACGATGGTTTGGGCCGGCTCACCGCGCTTCGACCACGACTTTTTTCGCTTTAGGTTGTCGTACGTGATCAACTTTTCATCACCACTCACCATCTTCTTCAAAAATGGGTTGAGTTCGTTCCGTTTCAGCAGTGCGTCGCAGGCGTTGATACGGTCTAAAAGATTTTTTACGCCAACTCGTGTGGCACCCATACATCCATATTTTTTTGGAATCCGATCTTCTGCTAATGGTTCCAAACGGGTTTATGGTCTATACCCAGTTCCTGGCCAATCGAGCGAGTGCTCACATGCCGGTCTACTTGGATGATTTCAACGATTTTATCGGTTTCCACGACGATTGGCCTACCGGTACGGGGTGTATCTTCCACAGCCACTACACCAGAACTAAATCGATCAAACCAACGCTGTGCTGTGCGAATCGTTACAGTATCGGGTCCATAAAATACATGATTTTTTTCGGCCGCTTTCGTTGCAGTTTTACCTCGCAGGTAGTAAAAACGTGAAATATGGCGAATTTCTTGCTCCATCTTTGACGCGCTATAACTTGACACTGAAAAGGGCAATCACAACACTGCCAAACGACACTTCTAGCACAGATTGTCGTCTTCAGATAGCCGTATAGTATGACCCGATGCGATAAGTACAACACAAGATATGTTTAAGTGTTGCCATATATTGACAATATACGACATTTCTTTTTCCCCAACCCTCCATTTTTTGAGTGTACGAATAATGATTATTACGCTATTGACAGCTGGATGCGTAGATGCTGTCTGCAAATCGGTACCGTGCTGGTGGTATCGATTCTGAAGTAACGGGGTGTCGTAGAACGAATTCCAATGAATATTTTTGGAAACTTTAGGACAATACCTAAAGCGTTACATAGGGGTTATTGAAAATTCGAAAAATTGCCAAAATGCCGGCAATTTTTCTTAAAAATGAGTTATTTTCCATAAAAAATCGCTGTTTAGAAGCTCATAAAAAATCGAAAAAATGAGATATCAAAAAACGGCTATGTAACACTTAAGATAATCCATTTTTACATGCTCATAACGAATTTCAGCCAAATCGGTCAAGTAGATCCTGAGATATCGATACCACCAGTTGAAAAAACATGGTTTCGAGAAAAACGCGTTTCAATTTCGTACAGCAATACTATATCCCTTGAGGTGACTTTTGGCTGTAACTTTCCAAAGAATTCAAATATCGAAAAATCCTTTTAGGACAGCATTTCTGAGGGCATAAGCTTCCCAAAAATGCAAAAAAAAAACAAAAATTCGATTTTTTCGATTTTCCAGACCGAAGTCCCCCCTTAAGTCTGATAGATTGTTACTACTAGGTGTGAAATCTACTTGAATTTATTTGAAATGACTATGCTCGTTGAATTTGAATTAGAACCACAATATATTGAAACTCAATATCTCAAAAAACCTGTATTTTATTTAAAAAAAAATTTCCTAGCCCATAAGGAAGACCCGTTATAATATCTTGTTTTTTTTTTCAGTTTTCAGAATTTTTAGATTGGGGTTACGAAATGCGAACAAAAGAAACTGGATACAACCATGAATTATATCGAAAATAGAATTCACAATAACATTTCTATGCCTTGAATGGTGAATGATGATAATGACCGTCAGTGACATCAGGAAAAAAAAGTAAGCTTTGCATGATATTTTATCGACGTCGGCTTCGGTGTTGATGTTGCTAAGATGAGGCGGTGTAAACACAACTAAAGAATGTTTGATATTACGAATCGTTCATTTTGAGAGTACGCATAGACTTTTGTACATCTGGTCCATTTTGCGATGATCTAGTTTACTCCAATCTTCGGTCGATCAGCTAAAACAAACTGCCGAACGTTTCAATGTGAAACGTTCGGAGTTTTGGGGATACACTAGGCTAAAATTTTTCCTGCTAATATGAGATTACTGCGATATTTGCAAAATTGCAGAAGATTTTCTAAAATTCTTTAAATTCCTTTTTTTTACGCATTTTGGAATCGAAGCAAAAAAATTATTTATACATATTTTTTTGTCTAAGCGAAAAATTAAACATGTACAGAATTAATTGAAGTTTTCAAAATTCAAAAAAATAAAAGCTGGTTGGTAGGATTGCATAGATTTGCTATTGAGTTGGTTGGGAAAAAGTTGTGTTAGTCTACAAAATGTTTGAAAAAAAAAAAACAGAATGTAAACATTTTTTTAATCCTTACCTATTTTGTTGTCCATTACTCCTACACATTCCAAAATAAAATTGTTTACGTATAATGCTCTAATAATTGGAAGATGAAGCTTTGAAATTATAGGTATTCCATATTTATGCGGTGATTTTTCACAAAGTTAAAGCATGTCAAACATCACTTAAAAAATTCGACTTCGCATGCAGTTCCTCTAATTTTTTTTCGAACAATTCAAATTGATTTTCAAAAAAATAAAATTTTTATTAATAAAAGAAAACCGTGAATACTTTTCAAATGAACAATATTTGTTCCTAAATCGTATTTCAATTTGCCACATGCGCTCAAAAACTTGACCTAAAATTCAGAAAGATCGCATAGTCATCGATCATGGATGACGAAAATCTCCAATAAATTGGTGAACTGACTTTTAATCTTTGCTCCTAGGAAATTTTAATTTATTGAAAAAAAAAATCTAAACCTCATGCAACAGTTTACATGGTATTCTAAAAAAAAGTGCATTCGAATCACACTGACCTGCGACCTCCGCATCTTGTGGTGGCGAGTCATTTGTTGATTGCGGGTTTATAAACGTTACTATTAACTATGAGTAAACGTTGCTATTAAGAGTGAGTAATTCAAAACAGAAACCAAACCAACTTTGTTTGACAAGTTTGACCATCATATATCTCTGATTCTAAGATAGATGTTCCCAATATTGAATACGTTTGAACAGACATCCAAGTACCTCACTGTCAACGTATTGAAGAGGCCCACATGTGTTTACCAATGTGTTCGCCAATAAATCTCAATCTCTAGTGCCACAACCAAGAGGCCACGATTAGGCACAACCATTAACGACTCACTCACTCAGTCGCTCTGCTCCGACCAGATGAATAAAAAGATGAATCGCTCAGTTATCGGAATGATCAAATCACAAACCATCGGATTTCTATGGAGATTGATTGCACATTTTTATCATGCCCGTATAACCCTCCGCAGTGTCTGCTGCGATAGTGAGCAGTCTGTTTTTACACGATAAAGCTTATGAAATACGAGGCCGTACTTTTGTTGGCAGGACTTCTCAGCCGTAATGGGCAGATGCTACCGCTTCGTACCACTCGTGTCCGGCGATTAGACCGGAACATTCGCAATTATGTTCACCAGGCTTCCGAACAAACTTGTCAACAGTCTCCATTACGTGGTGGCGATTGTGGCGAACGGCGGCATTATCCGCGTTCCACTAATTTATTAATGGATTCAAAATGTTTCATGGTTCATTGGTATCCTTATATGTGATAAATACCGGCATCCGTTTCCGGTCGCCGTGGTACATATGGCCGTGTATGTACCGCATATCACGCACACACGAACATATCGTTTACCACTTGAATCGTACATCACTTCTTTTGTCCTAACAAACTGAGGGGTTGTGTTCACAAATCTCCACCACCTCGCCGAGGGAGCCTAGCGAGATCGCTTCCTCTCTTTTCAACGAACCGACAGCAGTTTAGCGCATAGGGATTTTAGATTTCACCGAACCGAAAATGATGGCATGCTATTAAATCAATGATTTGAGAATTTATTTGACTCCTGGTTCATTCGGTGCACACAGAACTAGAGTTATGGGAGCCAACATGGTTTCGCTACGGATGATTTATCTCGGCTGGAATGCATTCCTGCGGTACTGTTTCACCGCTACTACTGACTTTGGTCTGTTGGTAGAATTAGTGGAAAGAGAAAAAAAGTCATTCAAAACTAGATCATCAATATATTCATTCATACTCTTTCATAGCTTTGGTATGAAAAAAAATCAATTTTGCATTTATTTGGGATATGAAAACTGTTCGAACATGAATGTTTTTTACCCCTATACACCCATACCTCGCTTTACGGCCTAGATACGCTCCATGAAATTTGGCCGCAAAGCGAAAAGCCGTATAAGGAATCAATTATTCTAATACAAATTCATACAAATTTGACCAGATCGGTTGAATATGTAACATGGTTTATCATTCAAATAATGCATTTTTTTTATTTTTATTTCATTTGAATCAAAAATTAAATTATCAATTTTTTTTACCGTTATAACGAAACATTTTAGGCCGTAAAAACGTGCCTGAATTGAGGAGAGCCGTTATAGCGAAATAAAGAGCGGCCGTATAGCGAGGTATGGGTGTATTTGAAAGTATTGGATTCGAGATTAACCCTCTACCACCCAAGTTTTTTATTTATCTAAAAAACCTACTCTACTTTTATCTCGAATTTCCGACTATCAACATAAAATACTCCTAGCAGAAAGCTGCCAGCATATAAAAAAATGTGTATGAGTGATAGATGAATATATTCTAAAGACGTTCTAGTGGGGGTGAACATTGAAAATAATGTCTGAATAATTTGAAAAAAAAAATCCGCGAAGCCCGTCTAAAGGCGGACTTGGGCTGTAGAGGGTTAACTCGTGGTCATGATTGCCGTAGTTTTTTTTGCTAGCTGCATTCGGCATTTTTTCACCCAAAATATATTTAAATAAGAATATTTATTTAAGTGAAAGTTCCTAACAAAACCATAACAATTAAACGTATAACGTTGCATTTTTTTAGAGGTTTTTTCCAAATTTAATCGGAATTTAGGTTTTTATAAATTTAGTCCTAGTTTAGTTCCCTCCACATTTTCTCACTCACCTCACCTCATGACATAGATATGAATTGATGAAAATACTCTTGTACTGGTCAAGAGTTGTAATTCAGTTTCTAAAAATTTTAATTAGTCGTAGACAAGAAGAGCACTGATACTCAGTCTTTCAATCGCTTCCGTACGATTATTCAACTCTTTCTGCAGGAATATAAATTCTCTATAATGAGCTTCTACAATGAAGCTAGTCGACAATTTTCTACAACCACTGAACGAACGTCCAAGAGAAACCAACAGGAAACTCGCTTTGCTCCACCGGGACAAAGCAAACCCCATGCCGTTTTGACAACCCGGCAGTTTATTATTATTTGGTCTGGAATGTTATACCACTTGCTATACTAACCTGATATTGCATCTTTATATTATGGCTTGTTCAGGTACCTGCAAAATATTATTAAGGGCGAGAACTCCAACTCTTTGGACATCATATGAAACCTTGTTCAATTTTCTACGAGAAAGCAAATTCTTAAACTGTGTGGAAGATAGCGAAAAGTTGTGGAACAGATTGAAGCATATATAATTGAATAAGTGTATATCTTCCCATAAAAATTATGCCCTTGATTTTTTCCCAATCTGCACGAACTTTTTGGGCAACCTAATCATTTCAATAATATTGAGAATATTGAGAATTGCATGTAGTGCACTGTATTTGTAATCAGCCATTTTTGTTATCTTGAAATATCTTAATTCCCCTTCCGAAAATAGCAGTAGCGAAAAACATATAAATAACCCCATTTAACCCCTCCCTTACCCGTTGAGCAAGGTTCGCATCGTTATGTTGGGACGCACATAAAAAAACGTCGCGCACTTCGCAACTCAGTCTAATTTTTGTTGTTCCCGCTATCCTTTTTGAACTAAGGATGAAAGACGACACTAAAATCGAAGTCTACGCTGTTAATGGATTTACCCTACAGCATTATTCCGACGTAATTTGTATGTCATGCTAGTTTGTTTATTGTTTCATTCGGAGAAGATTTTTTCTCACGATCTATTGGCATAAGCGGGCTATGAGCTTCAGTAAGACATAAAACTCCGTTTTCGCTTTTACAGTATTTTAATTAGGGGGATTGTATAAAATAATAAATGCTTTCTTTGACATTGGTTTTCTAGAAAAAAAAATTCGCTCACTTACGACACATTTGAAGTCAAAAATGGCATCAACGGTTTTGAGTTGGGAAACGATTGTCAGAGTAGGGGGGTTGTGTACAGGGAGCAAAACAAAATCGAAGTGGCCTTGCTCCAGCGATTGAAAAGGTTACGATTAATGAGGTTCGAGAAATATAGGTTTTTAAGTGGCAACAAGAATTGAATTGAAGATTGATAGCAGCGCGAGGGTTTCGAGTGTGAATGAACAATGTCTTTAAATTTGTTTAGCAATTCCATTGCATTGGTTTCGAAGAATTTTCGGCTCTAGATTCTTCAATCGTGCTTAGCCTTTTGATTCATCTCATATGATACATTGACGATCTGACGCTTTCCAATTTGGAATACTTTGGAAGTTAATTGGTAGCGGTAAAAAATACTAATGAAAAAATGAATGAAACATGATAAAACAATTCAAATACATGGAATTCGTCTCAGATTTGTTCTCGTGAGTACCGAGCGTTAATCAGCATTCCGATCAAATTACTTGGATATATACCTAAGCCTGTTTCAGTAATGATTTGGACGCATAAAGTAGGACATTTCTCAGCATAGAAATAACGTACAAAAAACGGAAGGATTTAATTTTTTAGGTTTTTAGTGAACTTTAAGGGAACTTTTCAGATTAATTTTATTTTTCAACTTTTCAGATTAATTTTGTCGTGCTCCCGTGGCCGAGTGGTTAGCGTCCCACACTATCATGCCGGGGGTTCGGGTTCGATTCCCGTTCTGGCCGGGGGATTTTTCGTCAAAGAAAATTCTTCCGTCTTGCACTGTAGTCACGCGTATTCTAGAGCTTGCCACTCCAGAGTACATCAAGGCGTGTTATTCGGCATAGAAATCTCAACCAAGTACTACTAATGAAAATGACGCAAGTAATGCTACGTTGAGAAGGTAAAAGTTCACTGGAACGTTAGTGGCATCCAAGAGGAAGAAGAAGATTAATTTTAGAACTTTTCGTGTGATACCATCAATCATTTTCTGCACAGTACCGCTGGTAACCGTTTTTGCCATCCAGTTCCATTACTTTTCCATTTGAACTCCATTTAGAATATTGTATAACAAAACCAGTTTATGTCTGGATCGGTAAATGGTACAATTTTTGTTATATCAAGATGCAGATAAATTATTGTTCTTTTCAGAAAAAAAATATTTGAAAAAATATTCCGTTACAGTTTTGTTGAGTTTTCGTACTGTACTTTGGATACCCTCCATTAAATTGTTGTTGCAGTTGGTCAACTTCAGCGGCCATTTTATTCCACAATCTCTTCACGTCTACAGCATCCCGAGACCCTTTGGCGCTTGACAATTTCCGCATGACAATTTTCGAAATCTGGCTCATCGGACCTTTGTGAGTCTTAATGTAAGGAAGGAGACGTTCTTCCCTATACATGACGACGAACCATGGTTTTCTGTACTCAGCTGTAAATTCCTTGCCAAATCAAGAGCTTCCTGGCAAATTTGAAGCCTGTCCACGTTGAATTTCGGACACTTTTCTTTCAGTGTAGTTTATGAAATATTTCACGTATCAATGAAGTATTTCACTTACATGACAGCTGAAACCCCCCTCTTGATTTCGATGTCCAACATGTTTACATTCTTTTTCAGTTTGGTAAAATGGCGTCGATTCAAATGGAAGTACGCAAACGCATTTTGCGCAAACGGCAGCAAAATCCAACACTGTCGGTACGCGATCTCGCCAAAAAGCTAAAACTGCCGAAGAGTACTGTGTTTAGTGTGTGCAAATCGTTTGACCAGCGCTTAGCTGTGGATCAGAAGGTTGGAAACGGAACAAATCGAAAAGTATGCTTCCGACAGATGGACCGAAAGGTGGTTGCCATTATTGAGAAACATCCCAACCTTTCAGTTAGAAATGTGGCTCGAAAGGTTGGAAAATCAAAATCATATATACAAAATGGCATTGACTGAAGGCGTACAAAGTGAAAAAGGTGCCCAATCGTGATGATAAGCCAAATTTCACTGCAAAAAGCCGTGCTAAGGTACTCTACACCCAGTTTTTGCAAAAATGTTCATGCACTATAATGGACGATGAAACTTATGTTCTCGAAGACTTTAAACAGCTTCCGGGTCTCGCTTTTTATACTGCAATGCGAAGGAATGCCGTAGCCGAGTGTTTCTGGACCAAGAAGCAGTCTAAATTCCCCATAAAGTACTTGGTTTGACAGGCCATATGCAGTTGTGGCCGAAAATCAAAATCTTTCGTCTCTACCGGCACTATCAACAAAGATGTCTACGAGAAGGAATGTCTCCAGAAGCGATTGCTACCATTCATAAGAAGCCACGACTCTCCAGCGTTTTTTTGGCCAGATGTGGCCTCTTGTCACTTTGCAAAATCCATCCTGGAATGGTATAATGTACATGACGTCAAATATGTGCCAAAAACAGCAAATCCACCGAACTGTCCAGAACTTCGCCCAGTGGAAAAGTACTGGGCTCTGATTAAGCGAAAACTATTCGAAACTAAGAAGAAAGCGAATGGCATTAATGATTTCAAGAGGAGATGGGAAAGCGCCGCCGCCAGCATATCTGAGGATACGGAACCTTATGGCAGATGTTCACAAGAAAGTTCGTGAATTTTACAGACAACGTAACTAACATCGAAGTAAGCTTTCCTTGTTTTAGATAAAAGTCTATTTTACTGAAATAAAAAATCGGTTTTGTTGTATTACGTGAATTTTTGTTTTACTGGCATCATCTTGGTGTCCGAAACTTAACGTGGACAGGCTTTAGAACGAACGTCACGCAAAGTATACGATTGATTCCAGCGTGACGTGATAACATTTTGACTACAAACACTTTTTTCGTTTTCATGTCTCAACCGATCTTAATCAAATTTTTTGAGTTGTTGACTCTCATTGTTTGCTAAGAAAACCCGAGTATAAAAATGTTTTTCTCGACATAACATTGATCTATGGGCACAGACGAATACAACAGAAGAGAGACGGCTCAAATCGGATAATTCCTACCTCGGGTTTTGCGCTTACCAACACGTTTGGCTTTCATTTATATCTATACCAACTGACTCGGCAAATTTCGTCCCGCCCAAATTTTTTTTTGTTATCAATACCTATCAATATCAAGCGTCAAGTTTCTATAAGACCAGTTACATTTTCCGTTGTTTTTGTTGTTTTGATCAATAAATCTGGAAAATGCCGAAGAGAAAAGTGCTCACGGAGAGGGAAGAAAGACAAATCGATGCATTTCAACAACAAAAATGTTGGTATCAGAGAAATTGCTCGTCGGATTGGACGATCTCATCAAGTAATGCTCAATTGTTTGGCGAATCCTCAAGGATACGGTAAGAATGAGAGAGCTCCACGTAAATCGAAGCTCTCTGTCCGGGAGAAGCGAGAAATAGCTAGAAAAGCTTCGAATACCTCAAAATCACTTTTGCAAATAAAGTAACATTTCAATTGGAATGTTACTCGGGTGACAGTTCGCCAAGTTTTGGTAAAAAGTCCTCACATAAAGAGGGTTTAAAAGGTTAAAGCTCCTCATCTTAAATCATCTCACATCGGAAGATGTCTGAGTAGCCAAAGCTCACATGAACCGACTGTGGGACATGGTATGTTGTGACAAAGAATGTTTCCAAAAGAATACATTTAGCCTTATACCATAACGAAAAGTTCTTCAATGTATAGGTTATCTTCACTAACGGAAAAGTTTCAGTTTTGATGGTCCTGATGGTTTCAACGGGTACTGACGAGATTTACGGACGGAGGAACAGTATTTTTGAACCAGGAATTTTGTTAGAGGCTCGTGTATGGTTTGGAGGGGATTCTATGAAACCGGAAAGCTGAATATAGCTTTCATATCATTCAAAGATTATATACATGTCCTGGAATTCTCTTTGCTACAGTTTTTGCGTGGATATCATCACAAAAAAATCACATTCCAACAAAACAATGCTACTATTAATAACAGCAAGGAAACTAAGCAATGGATTAAAGACCAAAACCTTAATTTTATAGACTGGCCGGCTCGCTCTCTAGACTTGAATCCTGTTGAAAATCTTAGGGGGATCCTTGTACGCAGAATCTACATTGAGGGAAAACAGTACACCACGATTGAAGAGCCCAAGGTCGCAATTTCGGAAACATGGAAAAATATCAAGAGATCGCAGCAGAATTTGGTAAATAGTATTCCAACACGAATTTTCCAGATTATTAGCCGAAATGGCATGGTTGCCAATTATTGACGTGTAAATCAGTCGATCGTTTTGAATTTTTCATTGATAATATATATGAGTTTCTAAATGGTCTTATAGAAACTGGACAGCTGAAATTATCATATTTAAGCACAATAAATAAACAAACAACTCTTTTGAACGAAACTGACGTTTAATATACTTTATTCTAAGCATTCAACAATATTTGAATGTATCTTGTTGAAATTCTAAATGTTTGTGTTACAACGAAATAGAATCAGGGTGGTCTTATAGAAGTTGGACAGAGTGTAGAGTTTCGGCCGCCATAGTGCTCGAATTGGCTATTAATGCTGTTCGCGATAATAAGAAAATCCACATTACAAACAGAACACATGTGCTAATATCCAGAACAATGCTGCATAAAGGGCGCTCGAAATGTTTTTTTTTCAAAACTACGAGTACTAAGTTTTCTAAAATGGAACCATTCCAAAAAACACGGCGCTTTTCAGGGTCATTAAACCTTTCAAAAAGAGATTCAATAAAATATATGTTCAATGCACTCTAAAAAAATACCCAAACTAATAATGATAAAACACAAATTGATTTTTTATAATTTGTTTGCCAGTGTGTGATGAGTATGTGAATTTGGCAGTTGTTTCAAGCATATTGATGGTTGGGGACTTTTCGATCGATTATTCATTTTTCTCGAATTCGTACATTCGTACATTCGTACGTTGAAAAACATTATCGCTACGTTTTGTATTAACCCACATGTCTTCAAATGTTTTTCAACGTAACTCCTAAATATATAGTCTGACTTCTGTTTTATATTAAAAAGATAAAAAAAATAAAAATACATATATAAATTAGAAAAAAATAGAATAAGACAATACATTAGAAATGTTTTTATCTCGATATCTCGAGATATCTCGAGAATGGCTGCAAGTCGAAGCCCCATCGGATGTACGAAGCCGTCGCCAACACACGAAGCACAATGTCGTCAACGCTAATTTACTTCGTTTTGTTTTGGTTCGACTTTCTCGAACCGGACCCACTTGTTTCGGGTTGGGTTCGGTTTGATTCGAGTCGGTTTTCGACACGTCGGTAAGCCCGGGTGGTACGTCCACATTTAGTCGGCTTTACCGGGCGGCCAAGGCCGCTCGGCGTAATGTGGACGCGTCTTAAGACGCTATTTCGTTACGACTCATAGTTTTTGAGATAGAAATTATCAATCATTTCTCTCACTAAAATCGATACGCCCTTTCGCCCTTTCAAAAGTTACACTAGAGTCAAAAAAAATCCAAATGTTGTGGAAAACTCACATTTCCTCCGACCCAAACGGAATACAAACTTTCGTCCGTATCAAAAATACAAATTTTTAAAATCTGCATTTTTAGTTCGATTTTATTTGGAATTGCACTATTATAAAACAGAATAGCTTCTAAATTGAATGCTGTACTGAGCCATAGAAAGATTCGGTTAAATCCGTATATTGCACATTTTATCATAAACAGTAGTGGGAAAAAATCATTGCGGCCCGCCTCTATGATTGCAAATTTGATTCGGCCGCATCATGCCTGTACTTGTCCACTACCGCCTTATACAATTCATACGTTCGTGCTTTCGACAAAGCTGAGCCACCAAATGTAGTCTGCAACATTTGCAAAGTTTCGGCAGAAATTTTGTTTGCAACACATAATTTCGCACAAAACTTTTGACCAATAGAATTATCCTTATCAAAAATCGCCGAGCAAAAGTTTGTTTGTTCTTATTGACTGTGTAAATAAACTAAATCACAGATCGCGCTCAAAACTGACATTTAGACATACTGTCAGTTGGCTAAAAGGCTAGAGTTCACCGGGAGGATTTAAAATTGTAAATTATACGTTGTTAAATTGTTAAATATACGTTGTACATAATATTTTCAGTATTTGTCTTCATTTTTACAATCTGTGCCTCTAGTGCACCCATTCTCCACATATGAAGCTTATAGGCCTCAATTACCACTTATCTCATCTGTTTCTTACATTGTGAGAAGTGGTCAAACATGCGAAAATCTTCAATAATTTAACTTTCACGAACTGAATAGTCCTGCGTAAACTAAGAAGATACATTTTCTAAATGTGCGATAGAAGTGTACTTTGCTCAACTCTCAAAGCTGATTGTAGATTGTGTTGTAATGTGATTACAAGTAACGAAGCAAATCACTGAAAGTCTGTCTATTAATTGATCGAGCACCTTTTTTGTTTATTTTGCATCGATTCATCTGAACCCCACCTGTCAGACTCGTCAACATATGGACAGGGAGGAAAACATCTTTTCCGGAAAAAATCAAAATGAAAAAATCAGTTCCCAGGAGAAGTTCTCAGATCAGAAAGTTCCCGGAATAACCAGCGTGTGCAGCGTTTCGGAATATATTGAAATGTGACCATCAGAAACTTTTTGAACAAGGAGGTTCTATTTTTCTCGAAGTACCACATGTCCAGAAAATCCCAACAGCATCGGCTGTGATGGAGCTCAGGGTCCAGCTGTGGTTCGAGGCTGCCGCGCTAACCAATCAACCATAAAAGCCGACATTCGAGAGCAAATGTATTATATAATTTTGCCCCCTGCCTACGGCACCGTATCTAGTATGTTTCGGTTGGATATTTTAATAGGTACGCTGTAATAGCACCGCTTCTCTTCTGCTTTCTAAAATGCTGAATGTAAATTAGACTAGAATATACCTGATGTTCGGAGTTCGCAAACAAAGCTCGCAACAATAAATCATTCTCTCTATGGCGCTCACTCCCCCGCAGTGCCGTCTCCCATTTCTAGTTGATCGCACTTCGTTTTACGAGAACACCATTCATCAAATTTGATACTTGTAGTAACATTTATTGACGGAGAGCGATGAAATCGACCAGTTGCTTTGCTGATTCCTCTGCAGCTAATTTCGGGAGATAAAATGATTGAACGATTCTTTCGTGCGTTTCTATTTCCGTTCGGTCGAATGAACACAAATATTTGCCGTTTATTCGCTTATAAAGGTACCCTCAGAATACCGTAAAATGTTACCTTTCACCGCTATTAAATTATTTTATATTCAAGCATTTGCGCTGGAACGAATCCACCAACGGCGAAGGTATCTTCTCGCCGAGCCGAGCAGAAGGGGTTACCATTGGCGACAATAACAGCCCTGTGAGCTTATCTATTTCACTCATGTAGGTGCGAATGGAAGAAATCTTAATGACACCTTGCTGCCTCTTTTACGGTTCGTTGTCGTTTGCCTTTTTACCCTAAATAAATATATGCTTTCGCCGAAGCGGGTGCAAAAAGACATTATTTCTTGTGTATTTATGGCGAAGATGTATTCCTTACGTCTTCCGGAGAGACCCCACCGCCGCCGCTTTGTGTGTCATCTTTCAACAATTTTATTAAACAAAACTTTTTACGAGCAATTTTCACGGGTATGAATTTAATTCCATCTAAGAGACCAAACGGCTGTTTACCGCCGTAAATGGAACATTTTATAATCCAATTCACGCACATCCTAAAGGGGTTGATGGCACCCACGTTTGCCAGAAAACGACGCTAGTTGAGCTCCGTGAACGTGTGTATAATGATCGAATTAGACACTTGCTACGTGCGCCACATATGCTTAAGCCATCTAATTTCGTCCTAATTGGGAAGAGAGTTTGGTGCTTTGAAGTAATCTCGCCATTCGCCCTGACTTGTCTATCATCTCTGCCAATTGAATTTTCAGCAGTGTGGTGAGTATTGGGAATCTTTCTCCCCGACGACGGCGCCAGTAGTTAGCGTTAGGCTACAGCCCTTGGGAGCTGTCTGCGTGATTACTTGTTGTTACTAATTGTAACGAGTAAGAATTTGCTAAGAGCAACCATAAGACGCTTGAGGGGCTCCGGCTAAATTGGTGGGATGAATACGTACTCTAACTTAGTGGCTGAAGAAGAATTGTTGCTTGTTCTGTGGAATGCTTATATTTGATTACAATCAAGGATGCCAGGTGATTTTTTTCAAATGACTTTACACGGTTCGAAAAAATGTCTTCAAAAGTATTCACAATCATATCGAAGAAAACTAAAATTCATAACTTACTTTTGAACAAAATTTGATAGCCTATTCAATGTTTATTCTAATAAGCGCATATCATTAAACTTACCTTGAGGTTTTGAAGTTCATTTCAATAAATGTGAAAAAAATATATTCCGCAATTTCGAACTAAATTTTATGAGTTTAGAAATGATAATTGGCATGATACACCGTTGATTGCGTGAATATCGCCCCAGTTTTGCAGCAAAAATGGAACTGTGAGAACTCTATTTGTTTATTTCAGCTTTGAAGTTTTGGTTGTAACTCAAACCATATCCATTAAACAAATTATTGGAACAGGGTTTTCCATTTCGGGCTTCCGAAAGTATACAGCCCTGCGCTGACAACCGTTTGACATAGCTGTCAACCAAAGCGTCATATCGTTAGTTGAATGTCTGCCATTTTACAATATGGATCGTTTTAGCATCGCACAACGTGTTGATTTTGTTAAATTATACTATACTAACTTAAATTATACTATACTATACTAACCGGCAAATGTTTTCCGGAATATTTTGGTCGTCATGGACGGCCTACAGAGCACACAATCGCTAATGTAGTGCGTAAATTCGAACAAACATCATCGTAATGTTCGTTCGGCCGAAAATATTGCTGCTGTTGCTGCCAGTGTGGAGGATGACCCGAATGTTTCGATTCCACGGCGTGCTCAGCAATTGGGCTTGTCAAACACATCATTGTGCCGAATTTTGCATTTGGACTTGCACCTACATCCATATAAAGTCCAACTAGTACAAAAATTAGAGCGTGATGACCATGGAATGCGTCGGGCATACGTCGATTGGGTGAACGAACAACAGCAGCAAAATGCTGAATTTTCGATTCAAATTTTCTTCAGCGATGAGGCACATTTCGAGCTCGGTGGCTATGTGAACACCCAAAATTTCCGTATATGGGGCTCAGAAAATCCACACGTGATTGTTGAGAGGCCATTGCATCCGCCAAAAGTCACTGTTTGGTGCGCATTATGGTCTGGTGGAGTCATCGGGCCGTATTTCTTTGAAAATGAGGACGGCGAGACGGTAACTGTGAATGGTAAGCGCTATGGCCGCATGTTAACCGATTTTTTTTTGCCACAAATTGAAGATATGGATACGGATGACATGTGGTTTCAGCAGGACGGCGCCACGTGCCACACAACACGACCGAACATGGCCATATTGCGAACGAAATTTGAGGGACGCATAATTTCGCGTTTTGGTGATGCCAATTGGCTGTCCAGATCATGCGATTTGCACCCGCTAGACATTTTTTTGTGGAGTTATGCGAAAGACCGTGTCTATGCCAACTCTCCGTAAACTCTTGAACATTTGAAAGACAACATTCGTGAGGTTATGACCGAGATACCGCCCCATATGTGCCGAAAAGTCATCGAAAATTACCTGTTCCGGATCAAGGTGAGCGAGGAAGTCCTAGGTGGACATTTGAATGATGTTGTATTTCACACATTATGGCATAAACCAAACTTTAATTAGAAATAAAAGTTTCATCGAAATGCGAATTCTAAGTGTGTTTTATTTCAATTTACTTTCGGAATTTAAAGTTGGAAAACCCTGTATATAAAAATCTTGTGTCAAGGTGTTTGTGGTCGAAATCCTCCGATACGGCTCAACCGATTTTGTTTAAATTATGCACAAAAAACTTGGTAGGCATGAGAATTGGTCGTAATCTTTAGGATACCGATTATTATATATTTGATACCGATAAGGGTGGCCTTATGCAGAATTTTTTTTCTGAATATTTTTTCCTTCAAACCTTATAAAAAATTTAGTCTCCATCCCCTATTTTTAATCGAGATTTGAGTATGTTTGTATAAACAATATTCAAAAATTTAACCGTCGTTTGTTTTTCAAACAGAACGAATTTATTTACATTGTTAAATGGCAGATGGCGCTACATCCACTTCATCGAACTTTCATCCACACATGTGCAAGTAACCTTTAGTCTAAAGCCAGTCGCTACAGCTACAGAGCAATTCGCAAACGTTCCTGGAATCATTGTGGACGATTGCACAATGCCGCGAGAAATTGTGATTCGAAGAAAAAACAACAATCTGGAATTCATCGTTGACACACACCGTTGGTACGACTTTCTTCGTGTTCTTCTTCAATGGTACTAACGTTCCTAACATTCGTATTCTCAACGTAATAATTCTTGCGCCATTTTTATTAATACTTGGTTGCGATTTCTATGCATGACTGTATTCTGAGAAACATGCTCTAGAATAAGTGTGACTATAGTGCAAGTCAGAAAGGTTTCTTTGGCGAAAAATCTCCCAGACGTACGGAAGGAACAAGACGAATATTGCATAAAAATTAAACAACGAGACCCTGCCACAGATACTTCAACCATTATGAACATAATTTCTTTTTCTGAAATGATATTTATGAACGACAGTTAGACAGACGAAACAAACAATAGAGGGCGCTTCATGTATTTTTATGTGTATCATACGATGAATCGACATGCTCAGGACAACGCCATTCAAAGACACCGTTAGCTTTCCCAACAATTTATGATGAATGCGAAGGTATAGAGCGAATGACTGCGATTCCTACGACACAATCAACAAAACGGTGTGAAGAAAAATACCTTCACTTCCGAGAAGCTTTCATGAGCAAAGCCGACACAGCCTTTGCTATTTCCTGGTCAAAACGCAATGCATTATCATGATATTACAGCGCGTGTGTACAAACGTGTAATGAAGTTTTTAATGAGCTTCATTACAATAATACACGTCGACAGTCCCATGCAGTGTTTGGATTTCGATCAATATCGAATGATACACAATGTGTCATCCAAGTAACCTCTCACGAACATATAACCAAATATGAGTGGATGATTCAGATACTTGTATGAATGACAGTAATCACTTGTGTTTCACTAAACGATTAAACCAAGAGAGGAACGAAACCTGTTGTTTGCATATTCGAGCTGTATCAAACATCGCCCACCATTTTCGAAGCCTGCATACAAGTTTGAACCGCATATATCGTCCCGTTCTACTATAGCGAAACCCACTGCACAGACAAGTGCAAAGCAATAAATGATACAAGAAAAATTACGTCATCATTCGATCACCATTTGCGGAGAGCAACGAATGGGAAAAGAGATAAAAAGAGAGAGTTTTGAGCGGTGTTGGTAGTAAAACTATGCGGTCTATATGAATATATATTTCATGTGATAGCAGCGTTATAAATGGAAAATATAATCTAACTACCCTTCCCTTAGTCTCTATCGAGCTAAATAATCATATAGTTTGCATTCTCTAAGACTTAAAAATCAGGATCTGCTACATTAGCTGAATATGAATCATTCGCTTTGCGTATTTCGTACGATCCTGCTGTTTCATGATGCATGGAGAGGTTCGATATGTATATGTTAGAGGCAAAGAAGAAAATAAACTTTCTGCACCGAAAGCGTATATAATGGTTTTGCTTGCGTGCTGGTGTATCATGAAGTGCGAACCGATGCAGAGTTGTTTCGTTCTATTTTGTGTCGTGATTTGCAGCACGTAACAACAAAAGAATTCCGTTGAGGGAAATGATTTCTGTATGATCATATTTGAACGAACGAAAGCGATTTTTTCAGTGAATGGATCAATTGGCAAACACTGATCCCACGCGTTGTATTCAGTTAAATGGCGGAAGCAATTCAATTCATTCTTTTTTAGTTTGGTTAGTCAACAAAATACAGCCTGGGGTGTAACCCCCCCGACTATTAATGGAAGAGAACTCTTAAGGTCGAGCAGCGTTTCGTCTCAAACCCTGTTGGGACCGGAAGGACACTCACTAAGTAGGAACACACAATCATACAACACGTGTCCACTAATCGTCAACCGCACACGTTCTTCTCAATTCGAATCTCACTAACTTAGGCTCAAAGGCTTCTAAGCTGATTCATCTGACCACTATCTTCGAGCGAGGCCTGGTGGTTCCGTTCGAACCCGAATAACGAGTACTCAAAAAAAAACAGAGAAAAACAATCAAGGGCTGTTTGTTGTGGTAGATAAGTTCGAAAACGAAAGCGATATTTAATAACGGAATTTATTTTAGGGATTTTGTTTGTGGGTGGATGTGAGGGTGATTAAATTGGTGACTACACACGGTACTTGCAATTTCTGTGGGTTGCCTCCGTTCTCCTTCTCGGCTAGATATACCAGCTGCAGTTTTGGATTTAGTCACTGGTGTCTTGATTGACCAGTAATCCGGTAAATTGTCCCTTGTCAGGGCCTCTTCCTGTGCGACCTTGTATAACGTCCCCGTGCGGGCCTGTAGAGAGAAGCCAATACAAAAAGGCCCGTTGGCCGGACCTGACCAACAAAATGCATTAGTACATTTGTGTGATGTTACCAGTTTTTATTTTAATGATCCATTGAAATAGTTTCTAATCAATTACCTTTTTTTAATGTGTTAGATTTATCAGTGTGTTCGTTGTTCCTGGATATTATCTCACTGATTTTAGTGTGACTATAGTTTAAGGTAAGATTATTGTTTCGTTTTATTATATTGACCATTTTTATTATACTGACCATAATTTTATGACGATTTAATTTGAAACCACAAACACACACACACACACACATATATATATATATATATATATATATATATATATATATATATATATATATATATATATATATATATATATATATATATATATATTTTGATATTTTAAAACTAATTGTATTTTTTTAAACCTACAAAAAACACTTGATTATGAATTTGAACATGCAACAATTATCTATACAAATTTACATTCACGACGCGCACTTCTATTCTCGGGGACAGTCGACGACAGAAAGAACGAGCACATTTTAAGCCGAGAACAAATAAAATGTCGAGAGCCCGGACACATAATTGTCCTATCAAGTTGTAAGTTGTGCGAGGTGACCAACTCTTGGACACACACCTACAACGTTCACACCACTTCTTATGCTTATCATATGTCAAGTGACAGATGCACAGCAGACAGTGGAGATTTTGGCGCATCGATTTGTGGCGAAGCTGCAATGGTCTTAAGTGACCGAAGGTTACAGGGGAAATAGTTTTCCTCGGAAATTTCAAATCTCTCGAGTGGTCTATTGCTCACTAGTATTCTCATATCCGATCGAGCCAGAATTACAGGCATTCTGTAATCCGTTCAACTCAAGTTCAATCGAGTTGTGCGCATGTGGCAACCTTGCCACGCAACTCGACATAGACAAGATTGAGCTTCGTGTTCCATCTCTGTGAAGTGAAAAATGTAATGGATTTTCAAGTGGAATAAGCACGCTATAAGAATAAAAATTATATATGAAGTTTAGCTCTACCGTATCAAATATGAGGGGCTTAGAATGCAAGAGATGTAACTGCAAAAACGTTCCAATTTGAGTTTGCTATAGAATCCGATAGATGAGGCTCTAATCTGTCTTCCGCATTGTCAAATACAGCTGGGAATGTATTTGCAGCTAAGTTATGACCAAAAGAGAGAGTCGATGTAGAGAAATCGATCAAATCACTTACACCCCTTTCATTCTAAGCCCCTCATATGTGTTCAATATATGGATCGTTAAAACATCCAAACACGCTTACAATACATTCGTTATTTTTTATTAAACAAAAATATTCACTAGAAATAATGTGTATGGCAGAACAACGCCGGGTCAGGTAGTCTGGTATATAGTATAGGCCCAAAATAAAAAAAAATACGATGACACAATCATTTAGATTCTCTAGTGCAAATGAACTAATGTTTTCTCCGAGTAAAAACCACCTTAAAAACATAGATTTAGCACAAGATGATATTTGTCGCTTTTGTAATGCCGAAAGCGAAACCTCGAAACTGAGGAACTCTAACAAGACGCAGACTTCAACACCTTGATAAAGCTATACTGGAGCCCAAGGAAAGTTGGTCTGCGTCGCAGATCAGAAATATAAATTTTATCAAACAGATTATTCCTGATTGGCACCTGTCTCGCTATAGCTTTCAGTCACTCCTTCATCAATAAGTAGTAGACAAGCTTGAAGTGTAGTATAAAAAAGGGGTATACGACAATAGTTCAAAATAACGGACGCAGTGGTTCACACCCAACAGGGGGGAACAATGTCTTTTAGAGATAATATGTATGCCATACATGAGAAACACAAATTTCTGCATTACTCGAGAATGAATCAAGCGAATGAAACCAAATTTGGCATGTGGAGGTTTTAGGGTGCAATAAATGTTTTTTTCATATAAATGAAACACAATTTTTTGCATAATTCGAGAACTAATCAAGAAAAATCGAAAATCGAGGGATTTTCAGGTGATGAAACGCACTGCTATATCTTCTTCTATCTATACCAAAATAAATCTGTCGCCGAATGTGTTGATAAGAGCAAAACCCGAGGAAGGAATTGTCCGATTTTGGGTTGTCTTCATTCTATCATATTTTCTGTATCAAACATTTATTGCATGTAACGGAGAAACATGTTATTTGCAAGCGGTTGAAAAATCTTGAACGAGAATTGTGTCTAAAATAATCTGATATAATAATGATGAGTTTTGGTAGAAGTACTAGGAATTTCATAGTAAAAGGTAAATTTAACGGGGTCGATTAAGAAGATCAATCAATGAACAGTTCTGCGATTGACCCCTGAACTTGCGTATAGTAAGAAAACGTGAATGTTTGAAGGTGTTACTGTGAAACAATATTTCAGAATATTTTCTTCAAGAACCTACGGAAATATGGTTTTATTTCGATATAACTTGACAAATTTCGTGTGTATTGCTCGATAATGGGTTTAATCAAGGTGCATGGGGACACAGTTTCTGGTTATAGATCACTACATCGAACCTAACCCCAATCCTCTCTTCTTTTTCTTCTAAAGGGTGTGTCACATCAAATTGCATCACGCAAAAAAACGCTGTAGAAATTCGCCCAGTAGACCGATCCTTTTGAAAATTTTAGACAGTAAAATAAAAACTATTAAACAACTTTTGGCATTTTCTTTTTATTCATACTTCGAGCCCAAGCCCGTATGCTCGCACCTTCCTCTTTACCCCGTCCATAAGGTTCTGTACAACGTCAGATTGTAGTTTTTTTTGAACAGAAATCCATTTTCTGTTGAAGTCCGCCTTCGATTTGACAACTTTTGGGTTCTTCCGGAGGGCCTGCTTCATAATCGCCCAATATTTCTCTATTGGGCGAAGCTCCGGCGCGTTGGGCGGGTTCATTTCCTTTGGCACGAAGGTGACCCCGTTGGCTTCGTACAACTCCAACACGTCCTTTGAATAGTGGCACGAAGCGAGATCCGGCCAGAAGATGGTCGGGCCCTCGTGCTGCTTCAATAGTGGTAGTAAGCGATTCTGTAGGCACTCCTTAAGGTAAACCTGCCCGTTTACCGTGCCGGTCATCACGAAGGGGGCGCTCCGCTTACCGCAAGAACAGATCGCTTGCCACACCATGTACTTTTTGGCAAACTTGGATTGTTTCTGCTTGCGAATCTCCTCCGGAACGCTGAATTTGTCCTCTGCGGAGAAGAACAACAGGCCCGGCAGCTGACGAAAGTCCGCTTTGACGTAGGTTTCGTCGTCCATTACCAGGCAATGCGGCTTCGTCAGCATTTCGGTGTACAGCTTCCGGGCTCGCGTCTTCCCCACCATGTTTTGCCTTTCGTCGCGGTTAGGAGCCTACTGAACCTTGTATGTACACAGGCCCTCCCGCTGCTTGGTCCGCGGGACGAATGAAGTTGACAAATTCAGCTTATTGGCGACATCCCGGACCGAACTTCTCGGATCACGTCTAAACTGCTTAACTACGTGCTTGTGATCTTTTTCACTGACGGAGCATCCATTTTTGCCGTTCTTCACCTTCCGGTCGATGGTTAGGTTCTCGAAGTATCGTTTTAGTACTCTGCTGACCGTGGATTGGACGATTCCCAGCATCTTACCGATGTCCCGATGTGACAACTCCGGATTCTCGAAATGAGTGCGCAGGATTAATTCACGACGCTCTTTTTCGTTCGACGACATTTTTCCAAATTCACGAAAAATTGACAGTGGAGCATGGCCAACGTGATCTATACACTCTTTTCTGATTATAAGCGAAAGCTGAAGATATAATTCCTAAAAATTAAATTTCTACAGCGTTTTTTCCGTGATGCAATTTGATGTGACACACCCTTTAACTCGAATTTTGACATTTCTGTAGTGTTTCTTTTGTCCATCTTCATTGCTATTGGATTGCGTCTGAAGAATGTGATAAATAACAGAATACCGTTCTGAATCATATTTCGCACGCTTAAGGCATATGATGCAGAAAAAAAAATCTAAACTTTATGCACAGGTATTATTTGGTTGATATTTTTAATAAATTAGTTCAATATGCTTTTAAGCTATCTACTTTGATACCTATTTGATTGAAAACATAAAAAAAATCATCGAATTAAATGCTTTTCAAATGAAGTGAATAAGAATCAAACTTCGGACACTAAATCAAATTTGAGACAGATTGAATTAAAATTTCGGACACATTATTTTGTAGTTTTTTGGACGAAAATTACATTACACTTGATTATATTTTATTTATTTATTTATTTCACCGTCTTGGATATAAAGATTCCTACAGACTGTTTACTTAGGCTAGTTCCTTAATTCTATTTTTGAATACATTTTTGGATATATTAAAATCAAAACAATTATTCGCTACATTGAACTCACGGAAACATTTCAGTAGAGGACTGTTCTGACCGTAGGTGGTCCTGCGTGGAGAGATCGCTAGGAGTTGTCTGCCTCGGAGACGTCTAGATGGAGCGTAGATTCGTGCATTATGTATCAGCTCTGAACAATCCATGTTGCCGGTCAACATGTCAAACACAAACAGGCGTTGGGTTTTCGTTCGCCTTGACTGCAGGGTTTCAATATCGATCAGTCTCCAGCGGCTTGCATAATCGGAGAGGTTACACGGATCGTTCCAGGGAAGACCCCGTAGCGCATAGCGTATAAAGCTTTTCTGCACTTTCTCAATGCGTAACATTTGCGTTGCGTGATAGGGAGACCACACACAGCTTGCATATTCAACGATACTCCTTACTAGGGAACAATACAATGTCTTCAGCGTGTATGGATCCTGAAATGTTTGTGAGTTTCGGCGAATGAATCCTAGTACTGCGAACCCTTTCGCGGCGGTAGTGCTGATATGCTCGTCGAACTTCAGTTTCAGTCTAGGATGACACCGAGATCACAGATGCTATTGACGCGTTCAACACTATGCGAGCGATTTCCTTCAATTTAGGTAATGTCGAGCCAAGTTTATATGTTTTCAAGAAAGAATTAAGGGAAATTAGATGGAACAATGCAAAACTATTTGCCAAACACTTCGCAAATAATTTGAATGTAGGATAAATGAATAATTGATAGGAATTAAGCGACTGAGATACAAATATGTAATATGTAATAGATATAATGTAATGTATAAATGTATAATATGTATAAATAAATAATATGACAGAAAAAAAAAAATAAAGGTTCTCAAATGGGGATCAACACTAGGGCAGGAGCCGGCCCGTTGGTCTCAAATGTTCCTATCTCACGCCTCCACGAAGATCATATGACGACATTTTTAGATCGGGCGTGAACTGGAAACACACACCTGGTCTTGGCTCCGAGAACGGGTGTCGAAAGTGGCTAAGTGAGGGGGTGCGAGCGAGTCAGAGCGCTATATCTCTCCCGGGGAAGGCCTCCCGGGTCATGGAGGCCTTGCCAACCCGCTGTCTCCCGGGCAAAGGAGATACACCCAGAAAATGGAGCTACGTTCACGAAGAATACTCAGAATGCGATCGCCCGAGGAGGGTCCCCGAACTGGAGCTGGTCCTGGAACGGGCGTAAGAGCGAGCGTCCAGCGGCTGGAGGGCGAGGTGCAAGAGCGGGTCACCAGCCGGGTTCAACCCGAAGAGCTACCGCCACACGGAAACAGCAGCCATCGACATCACCCAAGAAACGCTGCGCCTACGAGACGTGTTGCGACTGCCAGACGACAGTCGTCCACACTTGTGGGTACCACTAGGCGCCGGATCATGTGGACACACGAAATAAACGAATTCGTGATCCGCGCCTATTACATCTGCACTGCTTTGGAGACGGACATGAGCGGTCGCCCTCGCATACTAACAATGTTCGAGGAAGCGTATCCAGAGTTCGTCGGGAGGCTTGATCAGAACGCGATGAACGCGAGGCGTAGAGCGATAGTACGCAACAACATGCTCTCCCAAACGCAAATCGATGAGATCAAGCAGCAGGTGCAGAGAGAAATAAGCTCCAGGAACAACAGAGCAAGCGATGTGTCGAGACGAAGTTCAGTACGGCTGAGCAATTCATTCGCGAGTGGGGCACGCGAATCAGCACCAGTGGAGGCCACAGTACAACAACCCCCTGAGCCGGAAGACCCACAGCCAGATCAACAACTACTACGCGATCTGGTCTTCCACTACGACGAGGCGATCTCACAGTTCCGCGACACAGACCCATTGTCGCGCCCCAGGATCCCGAAGTTGCAGCATTCCCGTAGGCTGACAAGTGCAGTAAAGCTCATGAACGAGCACGTTCTTCCGCTGCACTTGGTTGATGCTGAGAACATGGAGGAGCTGCAACTGAAAGTTTACTGTGCTGCTGTGGCGACCGCCAAAAGTTTAGGATACCGTATTAGGCCAAGAGGCGGACTGCTCCAACATCTCCGTGAAAGGCGTGAGCCTCCATGGCGAAGGAGATTGGAGCAACGGATCCTAAACAAGCGCGCCGCAATTGGAAGACTGATGGCGTACAAAAGAGGCAGCAGATCGGCGAAATTATGTCGCCAAGTTGCTGTGATCGTGCGGCCTACTGAACTTCGCCAGCTGGGAGCTCACCAGCTGACGGAAAAACTCGACACACTGGTACAGCAATTGAGCGTCCTAACAAAACGGCTGAAACGTTACTCTGACTCTGCAAAGCGCCAACAACAAAATCGGATGTTCAGAGATAACGAAAAGGCGTTCTACGACCACAGAAGCCCGACTACCGCGAAGGTTTGCCAGATATTAGCGATGTGACGAACTTCTGGGCTGGTATTTGGGAGACCCCAGTACAACATCGCGACGGGCAAATGTGGTTAAGACGGGAGGAGGAGAGTTGTGGTGAAATTGGAGAGATGCCAGCTATCATCGTCGGAGAGAACGATGTCCGCGAAGCCTCGCGGTACCTGAGGAACTGGGCAGCACCGGGCCCCGATGGTGTCCAGAACTTTTGGCACAAGAAGCTGACCGTCGCACATCCAAAGATAGCTGAGTGCTTCAACAAGGTGCTACGTGACCCACACAACCTTCCTGAATTCGCCACCCGTGGCGTCACCTTCCTCCTCCCGAAAGACAGCAACACATTGAACCCATCAAAGTACAGACCGATAACGTGCCTATCGAGTCTGTACAAAATACTGAGCAGCATAATTACCGCCATAGTTTCTGCTCACTGCGAACAGCATCACATCATCGCAGAAGAGCAGAAAGGATGCAGGAAAAATACGCATGCCTGCAAAGACCAGGCCATCATCGACGCAGCCATAGTCGGCCAGGCGGTATA
Organism: Toxorhynchites rutilus septentrionalis; assembly: GCF_029784135.1. Lineage (NCBI taxonomy): Eukaryota > Metazoa > Arthropoda > Insecta > Diptera > Culicidae > Toxorhynchites > Toxorhynchites rutilus. Next base: position 218,263,810 of record NC_073746.1, read on the forward strand.
TAACCAGCGGAACCTAAGTATGGCCTACATCGATTACAGGAAGGCTTATGACTCCATACCTCACTCGTTTCTCGTCCGGGTATTGGAGCTCTACAAAATTGATCCCGTCGTCGTTAGGTTCCTGCAGCATGCGATGAGGCAGTGGAGCACGTCTCTGCACCTCAGTGATGGGGAAAATGTGTTGCAGTCTAGAACGCTGCAGATAAAGAGGGGGATATTCCAAGGCGACTCTTTCAGCCCGCTTTGGTTTTATCTGGCACTGAACCCCCTCAGTAGGACGCTCAATAGAAACGGTCATGGCTATAAAATAAGGTATGGCGACGGCGCCCACGAAGAAGTGACCCATACCTTCTACATGGATGATCTCAAGGTCTACGCTGATTCACGTCAGCGTCTAGGTGTAGCTATCCGGGTTGTCGAAGACATAAGCAGGGACATCTGCATGGAGTTCGGCCTCGACAAGTGCCGCTGTGTCCATCTGCTGAAAGGGCAGCTTACCGAATCCGGAGGTTACGAGGTCTATGACGGCGAGTTCATAAGAGACATGGTTCGTGGCGAATCCTATAAATATCTTGGATTCCGCCAGCTCACCGGGATTCGCCACTCCGACATCAAGACGGAGCTGCGAGACAAGTTCTTGAGTCGAGTGAACTGTGTCCTGAGGACTTTCCTCAACGCGGGGAACAAGGTACGCGCGATCAACACATTCGCGGTTCCCCTGCTGACCTTCAGTTTTGGTGTAGTCAAATGGAGCAAAACTGACCTAGAGGACCTTGAGAGGAGGATGAGGAAAGCATTTAAAGAGGCCGGAATGCACCATCCTCAATCGGCACTGGAGAGAGTTTCACTGCTACGCAAAGAAGGGGGACTTGGAATAGTCGACATATCTGCACTGTGTGTTGCCCAGGTACGACAACTGCGCGAGTACTTCGCAGAACGCGCCAACCAAAACGCGCTATACCGGGCTGTCTGCGCCGCCGACAGAGGATACAGCGCTCTGCACTTGGCGCAAGCGGAGTACCAACTAAACTGCAATCTGCAGACAGTGGAGGAGAAGATTGCAGCTTGGAAGCAGAAGGCAGTGCATGGTGCCCACCCCCATCAACTGGACCGGCCACACGTCGACAAGGCCGCATCTAATCTGTGGCTAACGCGTGGTGAACTCTCTTCAGTAGTAGAAGCCGACATGATAGCCATCCAGGACAGGATAATGCCGACGAGAAACTGCAGGCGGTACGTCTGGCATCAAGACGTTGATGACATTTGCCGGATGTGCCATCAACCAGGTGAAAACATAGAGCACATTATGGGAGGCTGTCCCGTTTTGGCCAACGCAGCCTACACCGAGCGCCACAACAACGTGGCCCGTATTGTTCATCGACAACTGGCGCTCCAATGTGCTCTACTGGAAGACAACGTACCAAACTACCGGTACCTGCCTGCACCTGTTCTGGAAAATGACCGTTTCAAGCTGTACTGGGATCGCACTGTTCTGACCGACCTCTCGATCCACCACAACCACCCAGATATAATGGTTTACGACAAGAGCGACCGCAAAGTCACCATCATCGATGTCGCTATTCCACTGAACCAGAATCTGGAGGAGACCCACGGTCGCAAAATCTGCAAGTACCGACCATTGGCCGTGGAGCTCAAGGAACTGTGGGGGCTAAGGGAGGTCCCAAGAATTGTTCCAGTTGTTCTCTCTGGAACTGGAATTATCCCGAAGACACTTGTGGAAGCGCTAAAGGTGTTGAACATCGAGAAGGAATTGGCCGGCATCCAAAAGTCGGTCATCCTTAGCACCTGCGCGATTGTCCGACAATTCCTCGGTCAGGACTAAAACAGCACGAGCATGCAGATACGTGCATTCCGCAGAGCCTAGTCCCCCTTTGGCATTCAGAAGCCCGGGGGCAGGTGAAAATTCTGGCTAGGTTCGCCTAGTTAAGAAGTGAGATAAGTCTGTCACAAAAAAAAAAAAACCTTATTAGAGGCGATTTTATAGTTGAAACTGATGGAGGTTTGGCAGCGAGTGAAAGTAGTTGATTTGCATTTCGTTATGTTCAACTGCATTCCGTTAGCTGAGCTGAGCTCATCGATATCAGCTTGCAAAGCACAACAGTCGAGAACTGAGTGAATTGTCCTGTACATTTTAAGATCGACAGCGTACAATAGCTTTCCAGATTTCAGACATCCGGTGAGGTCATTTACAAATAAAATGAAAATGAGAGGGCCGAGAATACTACCTTGAGGAACTCCTGAGGGGATGCTATACATACGTGAGCGAGCGTTTCCAATTTTCACAAATGCTTCTCTTCCAGTCAGGCACGAACTGAGCCATTCTGTTATCCAGCTTGGAAGTCCCAGATGATTAAGCTTTCGAATGGCAAGACCATGAGGCACCCTGTCGAACGCCTTTGAGAAGTCGAAATATATAGAGTCCACCTGGCAACGCTTGTCCATTTGCTTCTCGAGTGATGTTGTGTAGCACATAAGGTTCGAGACAGTTGATCTTTTCTTCACGAATCCATGTTGAGCGTCAGACTTACGTTTAGCGGCGAAATGTTGTCAAACTCTGTTGCAGAGAATGCTGGTGGGTCATCACTGTGTGCACGCTTCGGAAGAAATTTGCGAACAGATTAGCCGCTTCTTCAGGGGTGGTAGCTGTTAAGTCACCATACGATACATTCTCCGGAATATGCTCGAAAGTAAACTTTTCGGGCTTTGCGGACGCTGTTAAGGAGACGTCGCAACTCCGAAGTCCACCATGAGTGCTTAAAACGGGGTGCTTGACATCTTCGTTTGCAAGGAACGTTATCGCGAAGGATCTCGTAAACTTTTTCATAGAATACTGCCGTTGCGCAGTTTGTTGACTCTGCGCCAATGATTTCGTTCCAGTCAACACCTGAAAGAAGGTTGTTCAGTGCAGTGAAGTCACATCGCTTGAAGTCAAAATCGGGATCGTCACAAGAATCATCAGGAACTTGCTGAGAACACACGACGAATTGAATACGGAGAACAAAAGGTTTATGATGAGCGTCAAGTTTCAAAAGAGGAAAGGGTGGCTCGATGATTTCGGCATTGCAACTATCGTTAACAAATGCTAAGTCGAGAATCCTATTGTTCGAGTTGCGAAGCGTGTTTATTTGATGGAGTCCAGATGCAGCTATTGTTTCCGTGAACACAAGTTCGGCTTCCGCGGAGGCGTTACTAGGCAAATAACTGTTTATGTCCTCGTCGAACGTCCATGATAAGTATGGGAGATTATAGTCGCCGACTACGACAATGGAGTCAGTGTCCAATGAGTGTAGTTACTGAACGATACAGAATTGCAATGAAAGGAAGACCTAACTGCGATTAGAACTCCACCTCCGCGTCGTAAAGAACTTGATCTTTCACTATGATCGCAACGGAAAATCGTATAATCGGACGCCAGCTCAGTATTCGCAATATCGGGTCGCAGCCAAGTTTCGGTAAGAACGACGATGTCGTAATCACCACATGCCATTTTCGTGAAGAATTCATTTGTTTTAGTTCGCATTCCACGTACATTCTGGTAGTATATGGTTAAGTGATTAACCAGAGCTGGAGCAGTTAAAATCGGCGGGAGCATGTTACGAATGGTGGTGTTACAGACAATAGACGTTTGTGGCGTTAGTTGGTCAACTGCGAAACACTTAACAAGCAATAACAGTAAACTGTTAACGATGATGAGAACTGATGAAACACGGGAGAAATTTGAATATTTATGAACGGGCAAATTCTAGGTGCTCACGCTAAGGAAACGTCAAACGCGAACGATAATGAGTAGTGTTGTAAGATTTCTGCCGATTGTGTTATAATTTAAATGTAGCTCTCATGTGAAATGATAGTGAAACCAAGGGATTACTCTAAAGAAGTAATTGTTATATTAATTTGATAGTTATATCATCAGTGCATTAAGCATTTCAAGATATTAGAACAAAGTGTCCGAAATATGATTCAGAACGGTATATAGCCGATGCAATTAATTGTTCTGGATTTTCTTTAAAGGTTACCTGAAGATAATATTTGCCATTGTGATTTGTTGTGACTCATGAGTTTTTCGAATTTTCATGTGGTCGAATAGTTGATGTACGCGGAATCAACACTACTTGGGTTTTGTTTTCATATCAACTAAAATCACGGGAGCACATTGACTCTATGATCTTCTGAACTGTAGAATGATTTGGAAGACCTATAAAATCTGATGTTTATATAAATCAAAATCCAGCATAGCACGCGGTCTCTATCCATCATTTTAGGTAAGATTTCTTGTTACTTCTTTATGCATTGTGAATTTATTTTACATAAATTTGGTAAAACTGAAGCACACATATAAAAAACTGGATAAAAATATTCAAAAAAACTGGAATATTTTAGGATTTTACTGATTGACGGAATCGACGAAAAATCTGGAAGATTGCAGTTTGTGTATATTTAGATTTTTTTTCGCAGTTTGAAACGGTTTAAAAAAAAAATTATGAAGTGTAAAGATACAATATTACACATTCCTTGATTATAACAAAATTGAAATATTGTACAACACAGAGGACATCCTATGCACAACCGTTCTATCGTGATAAATTGAGGCGAGGTGGGGTACACAGTACAAATTGCTCTCGGCCTCTCGGCAATTCCCCATTCACAATCTAAATACCATTTCATAATTCGCGTCACCGAGTTCCATGTCCGACGGTGATTATTTTCATAGCACAATCCCGTCGTGATTGATGTCAAACAGTGCTGAAGTGCCGGAGCATGATTTATATTATTTTCAAAAGCAACAATGTGCTAATGGATGCTGCTTCTGTTATCGCGCTATCGTTGCTTATTGCCTATCAAATAGCAATTCAATTGGTTCATAAAATTTGATGAACTCCACTCCCAAGATTTGTGGCCTCGGTAAGCAGTCTTTCCCTGGTGCGAACCTCCGAGACGGCAGGTGAAGTTGATTAATAATTTTCGCGGCGTTATTGGAAATAACGAGCAAAACACCACAGCAGTCTTCTTTCACAGCATGTGTGAAGAAAGGTAGTTGCCAAAGTCGAGGGAGTGGAGCGTACAATTTGTCTTACGTTCGTTTGTTGCCTCAGCGAGCGAACGCTCGTGCCTCCTTCTCTTCCACCCACGTGTACTGGCGTTCTTTTTCCCACGTAGACGGAGTCAAGAAGTTTGTCTACAGAGCCGAGAGGAAAAATTTAATTCCGTATCCATTTCGTATATCATATGTCTTTGGCGCGTGTTCTGAATAGGTTGTTTTTACGAGACCGACTGCGGAGAAAATGGACAATTGCCTCTTAGTCGCGGCGCAAAGATGGAGCTTATTCTTTTATAGCATTAACGTTCTTAGAGGAGTCCCACCTTCTCAACGTAGTATTACTTTCGCCAGTTTTCATTAATGTTAAGTTGAGATTTCTATGCCAAATGACATGTATTGGATTTTGTATAATAAGCTTGAAGATCAGCGCAAGTCAGAATATTGTTTTTCGAAGGATAATTTCCTAACCAGAATGGAGATCGAAGCCGAAGCCTTGATATGTGTAACGCTAACTACTCAGTCATTAGCGTACTGTATTTTATATGACAATCTATTTACCGGGATAAACATGGATTTAAAGAATGCATTACTTTATTATTTACTATAACTATTTTAACTAAGTGGAATAATTTTGAAGAATAAGTAAAGGCCTAAAAGGCATACAAATATTAATTTTTAACTTTTAACTTCAACATTATATATTACGATTCTAATCTATTATGTTTCCAACCAGTTGGTGGTTCAACGAAAGCGAAATACAGAGACAAATCAGAAGTACCTTTTATCGACATGTTCACTAATGATAGTCCTAAAGCGACCTCTCGTGGTTCTCAGGGTGGCGCTACCTATTGAACTTTCAGTATTATCAAAGACAACCAAATGTGACATTTCTTCTACTATTGCAGATTTTTAGTTTCGTTCTATACTCGAAGCGACGAACATCACTTGTTCTGCTTGTTTCACGTCATCGTGACCGCTTCTTTTCCCTTCGAGATGAGGACGTGGCATTTCAAACAACGCACTGAACCAACAGCACCGCAAATATGAAGCTGAGCCATCGTCGTTCAGCTCACTGTGGCCACTTTACTAACTGGAACGTGGGACTTTATATCTCATACTGAAGACACCATTCACGAAACTGATGCCGCGAAGGATGACAGTTACGCAACTGCAGCTCACCTTCGGATTTTTTCAAGGCCAATCATAAGGTAAATATAACTTGTTGACGGAACGAGAATTTCGGAAGTCTTTTCAGCAAATCCGGTTTTGACGAATATAGCTAAAAACTAATAATCTAATTTTATTAATTTTGTATTGGTATAATATTTTACATTATAGTTGAACTTTCAATCGTTCCTAACCTCTTCATGGTAATTCTGATCTTTTGTGTTGGCTCCTTCGTGGCCCCAATCTAGAATCCACATTGATGCTATTATTTTATTAAATAATAAGAATTATAAATTGGAACATACCACGAGAGTGTACTTTCCGTTCGTTTAATAACCCGTGCAAACTATGGCTTCTCGCCGTGTATATCTAGAATATTCACCTGGCCTTTATCTTGGTAAGTAGAACAATGAACGGAAAGTACACTGTCGTCGTATTGAGATGTCATTATACCGAGGACAATGCGGATTGAGTATTACTCTCCGTAACATAACTAGTAAATGCGAATAGATTTTTTTCATAAAAAAGCCCCAAGTTTGTAGTTGCTAATAACACTATAAGACGTCTAAATTATTCAATTTTTTATGTTTTTACTGATTTTCTTCGAAGAGAAATTATGACCTTATGACCTTAAGGGGGAGTGGCGCTATGCGTTCAAAGTTTGAGTTTTTTGAAAATCGTAAAATCACCCAAGGGGGGAGTAAAGGAAATTGGTGTTTTCGAAAAAAAAAATTTCATGCCAAATGTCTTTTAATGGGATGTCGAGATCTAGTGTCATTTCGATTTTTTTTTGTCAAAAATCGGCACTCTGGGACTTTTTTTGGCATGCGAAACGAAAAGTATGGTTTAGGGTGTTAATAAAAATAGTTATCTCGATTTTTCATTCGGAACTTGCTACGAAATGTTGATTTGCACAATAATATACCCTATGCAAAATATCAGCCCATTCGGACTTCATTTACTGGTGTCGCAGGCGTTGAAATTTGGCTTTTTTGAAAACCGAAAAATCACCGGAAATCGGGGTTTTCATAAAAAAAAACTTGATGCCAATTGTCTTCAAATTGCATGAGATTCACAAACCTGCCAAAAAAAAAACATTTTTTTGACAACAACAAAATTTCGAGATAACTGTAAATCTCGACAAGTAATGCAATTTTAAGACATTTGGCATCATTTTTTTTTCAAAACCTCGATTTTCGGTTATTTTTCGTTTTTAAAAAAAAAACTCAAATTTCAATGTTTGTGACATCAGTAAATGAAATCCGAATGAGCTAATATTTTGCATAGGGTATATTATCGTGCAAATCAACATTCCGTAGCATGTTCCGAATGATTTTTTTTTTGTTTTTTATTTTTATTTTTTTCTGGCACCCTGAACCATACTTTTCGTTTCGTATTCCGAAAGTCTCAGAGTGCCGATACTAGATCTCGACGTTTCATGCAATTCGATTTTCTTTACTCCCCCCTTGGATGATTTTTCGATTTAAAAAAAACTCAAACTTTGACCGCCTTGCGCCACTCTCCCTTAAGTCCAATTGAGCTTTGGAATCCCCAGGTACATTACAGGATCACGGGAAGGGGGTGAGCTCGAAACTAGGACCTAGATTCCATCGAACTAGTAATTGAATTGTGGTGTGGTTTGAGGTGCCTCATGACAGATTTGCCTAATATTAAATTCCTTTATTTTCCATATTCCATGTTCACCGGAGCTTGTTCCAACCATATCTCCGGAATCAGTTGAACGATTCGAGTCATATTCGATAGCGATTCGATTCGATCTAGAATTAGAATACCTCCCATTTGGCGGTTGAAACATTCAAACTGGTTCAGCTGGTGTCAAGTATATTTATTGACAAATTGAGGGTGTCGGTGTTACCCCCATGGGGTGCCGGTTTCACCCGCACTGGTTTGTGAACTCTGTTGTTATGTTAGCTTTGAAAATTGACAATTTTTTTGCGAAATTGCAGTTTAAATGCACTGATATTTCTTATATCTCATGGAAAATAATCTAGACAATGACACTGTGAGGAAAACATAACAATATGTGCCTCAGATCTCACAAAAAAATCGCTTATGGGGTCGGGCTTAACCCCAGTTCCCCTGGATGCTGCATTTCTTTTTGCTTTAGTTTACTGTCATCATATTGATCCATTCATAATTTAGGCTTTCTTCAGAATATTCTCTTTTCTTGGGAGTTTTCAAGGTGAGCACTGCACTGAACTGCACTGAGCACTGAACACAAAGAAATTTCATTTCTGCTACGCGCGAAGGATAACATAAACAAACTGCAGCGCGCCAAGCGCCATAGTAATCATGTGGACAAACCAACATCAGTGCCTCGGATAAACCATGATCAGAATTTAGGTCATCGAGATGCATTAAGGGGGTAGCACACTATGAACACCATAAAAAGTATGTGATTTTCGCAATTTTTTCAACGAGAAACTAAAGTATTATGATTAATCTGATATCACAGTTTTATTTTATTAGTGCCAAATCGACTGTCCCCTGAATAGCCGCAACGGGTTTGTTGAACCCTTGCGGCCAAAACCATGGAAACTGGTGGGAGTTCTATAATTTTTTCTAGTGGACCGATCTCGACAACTCTTCTTTTTTACGTAATCTTAGATATATTTCCTGTCATCGTACGTAGGATGTTTTCGAAATATAGTTTTTTGTCAAAATGGTGACATTCTTTGTGAAAAAATGCGTTTTTGCCCCAGAAATCGAGACAAAAATATTCACCTAAATTTTATTTTTCAAAATATCAAAACAAAAATTCTATGTACGATGACAGGAAATTTCGTGGAGAATATGGAAAAAATAATTTCATCAAAATCGGATGGACCATTACGAAGGTGAACTATCACCAGTTTGCGAAACATGGTGTCGATGAAAACACGTTTTAATTTTTGGATACATTTATTTTGTTTATTTTACATCGTTTCTTCAGTCTGCAATCCCTGGACCACAAAACTGTCCTTCAACATTTAAAAAGTGATCTTCCTGTCGCTTTTTTATGCCAAATTGGACTTGCGGGTTTCTCTAGCTGCTTCTGAAATCCGCATCTCTGCTCGTTCGATTCGTTCCTGATTTTCCGCAGAAATTGTTGCACTCCGTTCCACTAATAGGCTTATAACTTCGAAACTGAGCCTCGGACAAACCTGGGACAAAAACTATAGTAAAGTAGACATCCCAGAGAACATTTTTGGCCAGACATTATTTTTTATATTTTTTCAAGTTTCCATAGTGTACTACCCCCTCAATTACATGATTTAGATAGATAAATCTGATACAAATGATGGGTGCATTGACACCAATAGAAGGTGGATTTTATGAACCTTTAAACCATGTGAATCCGTGAAAATATGTTATACAACTACTGTGAATCATGAAAAAGTTAATTTTATTTATATGTTTTGAAACATTTTAATAAGGTACACAGGGGCAAGTTGAAACGAATTTTTTCGAAGTTCAACTTGAAAGTTATCTTAAAAGATCACTAAATCACCAAATTGAAATCTGTTTGCAGCATATACAAGGTACTACAGATGACCTTTGATAAAAAATAGGGATTCATACTGGATGATTCGAAAAATACCAATTTTGAAAATATTCAAATAAAATGTAACTTGAAATGTAACAATTGGAAAAGGGGTTTTGGTACACGTGAGATGTGGAAGAGAAGTCTGATACGCTCAAAATAGACACTACATACTAGTAATAATATAAGAAACAATAATATCAAGAATACTATAATTTTTTTAAACGTTTTCGTGTCACACTCAAAACGGCCACTAATGAGGTTCATGGGATCATTCCAATATTCATATATTAAGTACCACATTCAGGAAGGGAGGAGGAGATGCCTTGTTGAAACCTGTTCAGAAAGAAATCTAAATAAGCCTCAGCTTTATGCAAATGACCATTTGTTACATGTTATGTAGGGAAAAGGGAGTCTAAAATAGTAAACTAAATAATAGCGTTACGTATATTTGATGAACCCCTAGTTGCAAAATTAACAAATTTGGCTTCTATCATGTCTGCGTATTCATAAATTATGTAGAACATACTGAAGAACGACATGAGAATGATTTTTATTTTTTAAATTAATCATCATTCATTTATATAGCAATTACTGACAAATAACGTTCGGCACCTGCAGCAATTTAAATTTTTAGTTCACAGTTCTAACTGTGATGTATTTTCTCTCTGTGAAACATGGCTTTGTTCAGACGACGAGCTGAATTTTCACGATTTCAACATTATTCGCCTCGATCGTAACGACTCGTTTGGTGGCGTACTATTGGGGATCAAAAAACGTCACTACTTCTATAGAGTCACTATCCCATCGATTACAGGCATTGAAGTTGTCGCTTGCCAGATACAAATCAATGGCAAAGTACTCTGCATTGCTTCGATATATATTCCTCCCAGGACTACGGTAGGCCGCCATCAGTTCTTTGATATTATCGAGGCATTGCCGGAGCCGCGGTTAATTTTAGGTGACTTCAACTCCCATGGAACAGCATGGGGGTCACTCTACGATGACAACCGTGCCACGTTGATTTATGATCTATGCGACAACTTCAACATGACAGTTTTAAATACTGGGGAAGCAACTAGGATAGCCAACCCTCCTGCACGGGCAAGCATGCTAGACATATCTCTCTGCTCTTCTTCATTATTCCTGGATTGCACATGGAAGGTAATCCAAGATCCCCACGGTAATGATCACCTACCAATAATTTTATCGATCGCCAATGAATCAAAATCTAGTGAGTCAGTCGATATTGCGTATGACCTCACGAAGAATATTGACTGGAGAAAATTTGCGGAATTAATATCTGAATTAATCATTTCGATGCATGAACTTCCTCCCCTTGAAGAGTATAACTTTATATCGAGTTTGATTTACGATAGCGCACTTCAAGCTCAAAAGAAACGTGTACCGGCTATCACTTTCCGACGTCGTCCTCCATCACTTTGGTGGGACAGGGAGTGTTCAAATGTCTACCTTGAAAAATCATCCGCTTTCAAAAAATTCAGGTAAACTGGATTAGTGGAATGGTTTCGAAAGTACCAAGCTCTAGAAGCCAAACTAAAAGGTTTGATTAAAGCAAAAAAGCGTGGATATTGGCGGAAATTCGTCAATGGTTTGTCAAGGGAGACTTTTTTTTTTCTTTATTTTTGAGACTTTCAGCCTCCTGGGCTGGTTCGTCTCAGGTCAAGGGAGACTGCTATTAGTACTCTTTGGAATACGGCTAGGAGAATGCGTGGCTGGAACCATACCAATGAAAGTGAGGAATACTCTGACCGTTGGATTTTCAAATTTGCAAGAAAGGTTTGTCCCGATTCTGTTCCTGCACAAAGCGTCGTACGCGATATTCCGCTCCAATACGATTATGAGAATTTTTCGATGGTAGAATTCCGCCGAGGTAAAGGGACAAATGATTGTCTCGCGCTGCTATCTTCTGAAATCCAAATCGCATTTGCTCGCAAAGAACAAATGGCTTCCGTTTTTATCGATATCAAAGGGGCATTTGATTCAGTTTCCATGGAAATTCTCTCAGAGAAGTTTCATAATCGTGGACTTTCACCAATTCTCAATAATTTCCTGTATAATTTACTGTCAGAAAAGCACATGATTTTCTCTCATGGCAGCTCGAAATCTTCTCGTTACAGTTTTATGGGCCTACCACAAGGCTCCTGCCTAAGCCCCCTCTTGTACAGTTTTTACGTCAATGATATGGATGATTGTCTAACTAGAGACTGCACGCTGAGACAACTTGCAGACGATGGAGTTATTTCCATCACGGGTACTAATCCCGTCGTTCTGCAAAAGTCGTTGCAAGATACCCTGAACAATCTGTTCACGTGGGCTCTCAAGCTGGGTATCGAATTCTCTACGGAGAAAACTGAAATGGTCGTTTTTTCTAGGAAGCACGAACCCGCCCAATTCCAGCTTTACCTATCCGGCAAAACGATCCCACACTCTATGTTTTTCAAATACCTGGGTGTATATTTTGATTCTAAATGTACCTGGGGGAGACACATTGCGTATTTGAAACAGAAATGCCAGCAAAGAATCAATTTTCTCCAAACAATAACCGGAACATGGTGGGGTGCCCATCCAGGAGACCTCATTCAGTTGTACAAAATAACGATATTGTCAGTGTTAGAATATGGCAGTTTTTGCTTCCGATCAGCTGCCAGGATTCATATTCTCAAGCTGGAGAGGATACAATATCGTTGCTTGCGTATAGCCATGGGGTGTTTGCATTCGACACATACGATGAGTCTCGAAGTTTTGGCAGGAGTACCCCCGCTTACTCTACGGTTCACAGAATTATCCTACAGATTTCTCATCCGTTGCAAGATCATGAATCCATTGGTGATTGATAACTTCGAAAATCTACTACAACTGACTCCTCAGTCAAGTTTTATGTCTTTATACCATGAGTACCTTACCCACGACGTGCACCCTTCACCAGGCATCTCCAACCAAGTTTGCTTCCCATACTTTTGCAATTCCTCTGTCATTTTTGATCTGTCCATGCGAAAAAAAATCCATGTAATCCCAGATCATCTACGCTCAGATTCTATTCCGCCGATATTTTCGGCAGAATATGGGGGCATAGTTAGATCTGATAAAATGTTCTTTACTGACGGTTCATTCATAAACGGGTCCACTGGCTTCGGCATCTTCAATGAAAATTCCAGTGCCTCTTTCAAACTCAAAGATCCTTGTTCCGTGTATGTCGCTGAACTGGGTGCGATATACTACGCACTAGGGATCATTAAAACATTGCCCATCGACCATTATTTTATTTTTTCAGACAGTCACAGCTCAATAGAGGCAATCCGTTCAATGAAAGTTGATAAACGCTCATCTTATTTCCTAACAAGAATAAGACATCTATTGAGTGTTTTGGTCGAAAAATTATTCAAGATTACCTTAGCATGGGTTCCTCTCATTGCTCGATTCCGGGGAATGAGAAAGCGGACTCGCTAGCTAAGGTGGGCGCTTCAGAAGGCACACTTTTTGAAAGGCAAATTGCCTGATGAGTTCGGTCGTTGGTTACACACGATTATCCCTAAGGTCTCGACGAGTGCATGGTTCAAGGGATTGAATGTAGGTCGTGATTTCATTCGCGTGATATCTCGGCTTATGTCCAATCACTACAACCTAAACGCGCATCTCTATCGCATTGGGCTCGCAGCAAACAATCTTTGTGATTGTGGCGATGGCTACCACGACATCGAGCATATTGTCTGGTCGTGTATCCGGTTCCAAGCTGCTCGCTCTCAGCTCCCTAGAGCACTGAGAGCAAAAGGCAGACAATCGGATATCCCCGTCCGGGATATCTTAGGTAGCCGTGATCCTGATCTTCTGCTTCATCTATACCTGTTCCTCAGAAACGCCGATGTCAACGTTTAATGATGTTTCCTTCGTTGTGTCCCTGTTTCATATCCCTCCTATCCGATCTATAAACTTTTACTTAGTCGCGCCAATACATACACACACTCTTTACAGATACACGGGCCAAAGGTTGTGCAGTCCACTGATGATTCAACAAGAGACAAAGGTTGTACCGCTCAAGACAACTCTACACGAGCTGATGTTTGCGCCGGCTAGTGACCATTCTATCCTGGATTCCTCGAGTCGAGAAGACGCACCACGCTAGAGTTGGGGTACATACTAGGGGGGCGTTGCTGATTAATGGTCAGCTGCAATCCAATAGGATGTATCCCGTGTCGGGCACACGTACAGAGCATAAGAGACAGCAACATCCCAATTACGAGAACACTTGTAATATTAACCTCGAGCCGACCGCGAGTAATCGGTTACATATTACTAACATAGTTGTAAGCAAACATTGTCGAAATATTGATCTCCCGGCCACGTTAGGCTGACGCCATATGAGCCTTAATAAAAATATATATTTTGGATGAAAAAAAAAACTTACCCCATGCTTGATAAAAACGTGGGGTGAGTTAGAATGCACAGAGCTATACTAAAAAATATTTTATAGATTTGTTTTCAAAACCACTACACTTAATTATCCCTATTTGATTACATGACGTGCAATTCTGGCGATATTTTTTGAGAAAAATCAGTATTTTCGAACCGCGCGCAAAAATGTTTATTTTGTAAAAGAAAACAAAGGAGCGGATTGCTCTAAGGCATTCCAATATTCTGGTAATGGCTGTCATAAGGTGGGTTGAAAGATGTTGTTTACTATATATATTTTTATCATGTCAATTCATCATTTCTAGCAAAAGTTATGGTTCCCGTTGGAACTTACTCCATATTTCAACTTGCTCCGTTGTACCTTACCTGATCTGACACAGGTGCACTAAACTAGAGTATTCAGAAAGTGGACAAACCAAGATCAGATTCAGAGACTTAGAAGATCGATCTTATCCATTCCGATTTCCGATATTTTGGATCGATCTTTTGTACTTGAGAAAATCGAGAAAATCGATTTTTTTTTGCTTTCGATCTTTTCGATTGGATCGAATCTTCTACGTGTTAATTCTGTACAAATGCTGACAAAGACAGAACTAGCGGCGGCTACAGAGGGGATATAACAGTTCGACTGAATAGTTCATGAGGTTGACGTCTAGATAGCGCCTCTTGCAAAAATCTACTTGACTATCAAAAAGCACCATCTTTCAATGGATACGTGTCAAATTAGATAGCAATCGGTCGATTGGTTCGTGAGTTACTGAGCTAAGGTTTTTCTACATAATATATTCGAAAATCAGAGAGGTGTTATTTTTAGTTTTTGAGTTATTATTTTGCAAATTTAACATGTTTTAAATCTTCGTTCAATATTCCTATACTCCCAAGTCATTTTTGGGAAAATGTGGAAAAAATTGGAATTTTTTAATTTTTTCGGACCACATTAAAATGGAAATGAGCACCCTTATAAAAAAATAAAAATCTGAGAACCACTATATCGGTTTGGCATGGAATGGCTGAGTAACGCTTCATTCAGTCGGCAAAAAGTAGCGCACTCGTTTTGGAAAGTTTAAACTTTCTCAATACAGATGCAAAAAATGGTGTAGGAAAATACAGAAGCACTCTCCACCAGACGGCACGAATACCGACTATCGCGGTGCCTCTGCCGAACGAAAATGTACCACTGTGTGCGTTATCCATCTTCCATTGTTCATGTGTGTCGAGCAACAGCTTTGTCCGACACCAGCATTGAGAAAGACTGCTATCTGCTAGCTGGAGCGGGACTGTTACCTGAGCAATGATGGTCATGGTTTGATTTCTCAGTTCATTCGCCCCTAGCGTTGAAGAAGCTTATTTGGAAAACTAATAGCTTGTTTATGCTGAATCCATTGGAATTTCGCACCATTACTGAAAGACGTAGTTTAACGTCAAAAAAAAAGAATAGGTAATGATTCTTGAGGTTTTCGTTATTGTTACACATACAAAAAAAGTTTAAAATATAGCAACACCAGATGAACCAGTCAGAAGAGTCCGTTGGACCGCAGGTTGAGTATAGCTGGTTTAGACTGAGAGTTTGAAGAACGTTTCCTCATAAAAGTCATTTTTGTGATGCTAGTGTTATTGTTTCTGCTTATTTACTGGTATTGTCTGTAGGCATCTGCGGCATATAGAAGGGGATTCAATCAATGTCGCATGCGTCTAATGTTTGCTCCTGTGGCCGAGTGGTTAGCGTCATAACTAACATGCCGGGTGTTCGGGTTCGATTCCCGGGGGAATTTTTCGTCAAAGAAATTTCCTCCGACTTGCACTGTGATCACGCGTATTCTAGAGCTTGCCACTCAGAATGCATTCAAGGCGTGTTATTTGGCATAGAAATCTCAACTAAGTACTAATAAAAAATGACGCAAGTAATACTACGTTGAGACGGCGAAGTTCCTCTAGGAACGTTAGTGCCATTGAAGAAGAAGAAGAAGATGCGTCTAATGTTTCTAAAGTGAATCCATTGTGACAACATTTTGGTTCGTGGTGTCTACCAGGGTTTCTAGTTGATTTTCTCGAATGTCTCCACTACAAAAAAAGGGAAACATAATAAGATGATGCATCTCTCACCACTTGCGAGAGCCTTCTCAGGACTCTTGCTCGTATCTTGTAGAGATGAACTAGCCTAATATCTATCACACGTTAAATACGGCTCTGTTACAACTGAATTGCAAAATGAACCTAATAAAATAAACAAATGGGATAAAAAAAATATAGGAGGTTGTGTCCAAGACACGACCACTTTGTTGACGTAGAACTACGCTGTTATTTTGTGCAAGCCGCTTGTTAATAACTTCGGTTATTATTTTACACACACACACACACACTTATCTCCGCTTTGTGCTCTTCTCAAAAGAAGCCCTTCCTGTTAATATTCAGCTTCGTATCTACAACGATACTGAAAATTTGCCTCAGCGAGATCCAATTTTTATGCTCCAGGCAAATATTCCCCTTCGATCTTCTTCTTCTTTTTCTTTTCTCTGTTCACGGTGACTCTAAATCATTCCCCTTCGTTGATCGCCGATAAGTTGCTCGTTATTGACTGCATGGGTAGGGAAGCTCACAAATGATCAGAACAAATGTATGGGAAAGTGGAAATGCTTCTAGTTTTCATCAATTTAAACCGTTTACAAATCAGGGGATTGTAATATTTAGCATAAAAAACAAATCTTAGGGAATTTCCTATTCGTTTTGTAAATTGTCTAAACCCGTTCGCGGCAAAAATAATTATTAACGTTAACTTCATTTCATAAAAACGTGACCTATTTTCTGATTTGGCACCCTTAATGAAAGACGTAGTTTTACGTCAAAACAATCTATTACACGTTTCCTTTTCCGGAATTCGACCTCCAAATATTCTGTATCGCTGTGAACTTCATTCCCGTTCGCTGAAGCTTTCGAGCAAGCAAAATTCATAAAAAGTACGGACATTCCAAGTACCAAGCCTCCAATCATTTCAATCAGTTCCTAATTCATCTCCGTGTTTCTTGTCGTGATCTTATCCGATCTGTTCTGAATTACCATTTTCATTTTTCGCCGTATTTAAAGACTTCGGTATGTTACTTAACACCTTTTAGAGAGGGAGAGGGAGAGTTGCAAATAATACGTAATTGGATAGCGAAAAAATTGAATGATGAAAAATCCACAAATTTATGTATTTCGAATGCGAAAAAGGTGTTCATTAATGGCTTTTTGGACAACATAGCTCTCACTGCTGATGAAGCCTCAGGCTTAAGGAAGGAACAGTTCAGATTCCAGTCTAGAGTTCCCAGCTAGCAATTATTATTATTGGTGTACCGTGGATGTCATAAAAACCTCATAAAAAAGATCGAGCAGGTGACGGACAAGCTCCTGATTCTAGACCAGAGTAAACACAGGATTTTCGAGCGTTGATCGTGGGATACCATGAACTCCTGCAGCCTTTTTTTTATTGACATGCCAGGCTCAACATTGACTCTAGCTGTTTTCAGCTGAATATCAGCTCTGCTGTTTTGTCTTCCAAACATAAACAAGAGGTATCAACAAAAATTAAGAATGCATTCTTCCTGTCTTTAACCCCTTGCCGTATGATTTAATTTCCAATAACAGGGCCCAAACACGAGCACAGTAAGTCGTTACGATACTCTGCTGAGTGTGTGTATCTTACTTACGATCGTAGCACTCCCGCATCATCACACGCCTGAAGCATGTATCCATTTCACATCGATAGACGACAAGTGAGATTCGATTTTGTACGTTCTGGCACAGTCAAATCGCCACGAGTGTGGTTCGACGATATACGTGAAGGGGTTAAAACACAAACTAGGTGTCGGTTTTATCCCGAATGGATTTGAAATTTCCAAAGAAAGCTTTTAAGCATCAGTTAGCGATACAGTGAAATGATTTGAGATGAATTAGGCTCTCAAAAAGCTTCGATTTTTAAAAAAATATTCCGACACTTAAATTCCAATAGCGAAATTTTACATGGATTGTTTTCTTTTTGCTGACATGTTTTATTTTGTGTTTGTTTTGACAGCAAAGCGACTTCCGCAGCTATAGGGTGACTAGAAACGTGAGAGATGGCAAGTGTGTACAGAGGCATCGGAAAATTTGCAAAAATAGCTTTGAACTGTCGGCACAGGGTTTCGGTTTTATCCTGATTTCACCTAAACTAATTCTTGCGATACGATAGTTTGAAAGAAAAGTGGCTCGTGTAACTGTATAAAAAATTTATGTAGCTGTGAAAATAAACAAATTTTTGTAGTTGATTAACATTCAAAATGTATTAAAATTAGAAACAATTAATCTCAGTAGAAAAAGCTTTGTGCATGCATCCGAATGTGACTACAGTAGATGGAGTAATATTTCAGCTGCATACATCGGCCCTAGGGCATCCATATACTAATACACTGCATTTGACAGCGTCAAACATATTCGAGTCGCAAATGCAATTTGCGACCACCGTCACTTGCGAGAACTGCCAAACTCTCAAGCTGGTGTAAATCAAGGCGCGTAACATAGTGCAAGGTGGGTCAAAATGTGAAAATCACTTTACAGCCATGAATCTACAAGATGACATTAACACACTTCTAAAATGAAAAATAATGAATGAAAATTTACTTTTCTATTTCGAATATGTATTCTATGCAATACAGTATTACGTAATATTGAATGGAATATTGTCTGATCATGATTTTATATTATAATGGCGAGTTTTTGTAAATGTTGTGTGTTGTGAAATATATAGCCAAATGGTTGAGAGAGCGTCGTGTTTAAGTAATCGAATAACTTAATATTCTCTATTCAAATTTTAAGATTGCAAAACTGCCTTCTTTAAATTTTCCCGAATTTAACGATTGTTTCGAGTTAAATATGATTAGCGAATGGGCGCACCGTGTCTACGTAACAAACGTAGATCTTCCTTGAGCTCACCGAGAAGTTTGATAGTTTGGCAATGACAGCTAAAGGGCCTGGCCGGGTAAGGGAGTAAAAAGTGCCCCCAAACCAAATCACTAGCTGTATGGCAAATATTGTAAAGGATATTAAATAAGAAATTTTGGTGGTTTATTTGAACCCCTATGTGGTTTGACGTAGGATCTATAGTGAAAAACGTACTTTTTAGATTATTTCACGTCATCCTCAAAAGATCCGAGATAAAAATTTGAAAAAATACTGAATGTGCATCTTACTACGGTGTATCAAAAAAAAAATTCATCAAAAATTTTAGTACTAAAAAAAATATTGAAATTTTGAATTTTTTTTTTGAGATTTAGAGATTCAGTACTACTCTAATTCATATTTTAATGTGTTTCTACGGCTTTTTTAGATATGTGTGATTTTTTTCAGTGTTGCGCGGTATCAAAATTTTTTTTTTATATTTCCAAAGAGTGGTTAGGTAAGGGAGTAAAAAGTGCCCCCAAACCAAATCACTAGCTTTATGGCAAATATTTTAAAGGATATTAAATAAGAAATTTTGGCGGTTTATTTGAACCCCTATGTGGTTTGACGTAGGATCTATAGTGAAAAACGTACTTTTTCGTTTATTTCACGCCATCCTCAATAGATCCGAGATAAAAATTTGAAAAAAAAAACTGAATGTGCATCTTACCACGGTGTATCAAGAAAAATTATCAAAAAAATATTTCATAAAAAATTTTAGTACTAAAAAAATATTTAAATCATGAAATTTTTTTTTGGGATTTAGAGATTCAGTACTACTCTAATTCATATTTAAATGTGCTCTTACGGCTTTTCTAGATTGATAAATATCTTCAAGCTGTTTTTTTTCAAATACACAGTATAAAAAAGTATAAAAAAATGTTATAGATTTTCTGGCATTTCTAAATTTTGAAAAAAAATATAACTGTGAGACCACAAATCCGATTTGTTTTTTTTATTTTAATCTTTTAATTGAAAACCACGAATACAATAAACTAATCGATTTCAAAAAAATAAAAATAATAATGCAGACGATGGAGAAAATTATTTTTGTGTCACACAATGCTCTTAAAAATTCAGAAAAAATTACGCCACATGTAGAAAAAAGACACATACGAACGCATTTAAATAAAAATTTGAGCAGGAGTGGGTCTCAAAGTTATATTTTTTTTCAAAATTTCGAAATGCCAGAAAATCTATAACATTTTTTTGTACTGTGTATTTTTTTAAATTTTATTTTTATTATTAGATATTTGAAAAAAAACAGTTTGAAGATATTTATCAATCTAGAAAAGCCGTAAAAGCACATTCAAATATGAATTAGAGTAGTACTGAATCTCTAAATCCCAAAAAAAAAATTCAGAATTTAAATACTTTTTTTAAGTACTAAAATTTTTGATGAAATTTTTTTTGATAATTTTTCTTGATACACCGTGGTAAGATGTACATTCAGTATTTTTTCCAAACTTTTATCTCGGATCTATTGAGGATGGCGTGAAATAAACGAAAAAGTACGTTTTTCACTATAGATCCTACGTCAAACGACATAGGGGTTCAAATGAACCACCAAAATTTCTTATTTAATATTCTTTACAATATTTGCCATACAGCCAGTGATTTGGTTTGGGGGACTCGCGGATCATATCCTCTTGGCCGGGGCCTGGCATACATGAACTAATCATTTTCGTTTAGATCAATCAAACATTATATACCAAATCTTGTGTTATTGCTAAGAACCCTGCTAAGTTGATGAAATGTGTACATTTCCAAATAATGACTGATTCTAGGAATAGACAAGGTATAACATTCGAATGATAAATCAAATGCAATCCATCTTCCAATCACTTCCCGCTTATTGATTTACTTGTCCATCCCAACAATTGATGGCAAAGTTTGACATAGAATATTTCTACAAATTATTCTACGTTGGAGGTTGATTGATATCTTGTTGTTCATAAATCCCAATCTGATGATTGATAATAGCCGAACAGCCTGAATAGCCTACATTATTACATTCCCCGGCAGCAGAAGAATACGTAAAAGTGACGTGTCGGAAGAAAATATCTGTTATGAAAAAAATTTCTAGCACACGCCTGATAACTATAATGATTGATATTTTAAGATGGTTGGATGCTTGGGATGAAAGCAGTTGACGTTTTCTTCCAGAGCAGATCGGTCGTTTGTACTCCGGCATCATCCACACATATATTTTATATCGCTCATTTTGCATT
Organism: Toxorhynchites rutilus septentrionalis; assembly: GCF_029784135.1. Classification (NCBI taxonomy): domain Eukaryota; kingdom Metazoa; phylum Arthropoda; class Insecta; order Diptera; family Culicidae; genus Toxorhynchites; species Toxorhynchites rutilus. The sequence continues at coordinate 218,285,192 of NC_073746.1, forward strand.
TCTCTTCATAGCATCGAGCCGTATCATCGAGGGAATGGCTTCGGGTAATCATTCGGTTATTTCATTCGCCACGTCGATCGTCACGTCTCGAAAGGAGAACTAGTAGGACGTGGACAGATGAAAAATTTCATTTGCCGCATGGCATTTAACTGTGTCAGGATATGTATTATATATATCACCTGTGCTGGTGGGTAATCCATTGGGTTCGGTATGTGGCCAAGGCATTCAAAGGGTTGGGTTTTCAATAAGCCTGAATGACCGATAACCTTTTCAGCATATGAGCATATTATTGACATACTTTTTTATTGAGATATAGGTATACATTTTACTTCTAACAGTCTTGTATTGAACAATAGTTCGCTTCTAACATTAATCATTATAAAGGTTGATTTCCTATTGTCCAGTATAACAGATAAGCTGACTTTCAATAAACGATGCGGCAATACATCAGCGAGCGTATCAGTAATTTACATTGCTACATACATAACTACATCTGCTCGAGAAGATACTTCATGAAAGGAAAATCGACAAATCGCCATGAGCATGTTTCCATATCATTAACTACACAGAATATGTCACTCGAGGTAACACCTACGAGAAACGGTTCCACTTGCTCTCCTAATACCCCAGGGACGAATAGCTCATATCATAAATCATCTTTCTGGCAAACTTGAACGTCTCAATAATCGGCCCGGAGAAAATTCTGGCCACGGATGGATAAACCAACTTTCCCCCACCCTCTTCGGGGAAAGGGCTCGGATTCGGTTGCCGATTTTCTTGCTTTCTCCTTTCTTTTTTAGCTTCCACGCCTAATCAAACTAGTCACCCGGTCCGCACGAGCATACTAAGGACCGAAAATCGTAGCTCGACTGCCCCCGAGTGAAGGAAGAAGAACGCCAGTGGAAAAGCCAACCGTAGAAAATATGGAAGAACAACATTATTTTCCACACAATTTACTTCTGATTTTTCGAAGGCACTGAAACAGCTGTTTCTCGAAATCGATTTGGGGCAATAAATTGAAATTTCAACTTGTACCACATGTGCATGGCGTATTCGATTGGCGAGTCGTCGTCGGTCGGGTAGAAATCTGTGTGTGTGGAGAAACGCAACGGGTCATCACGGACGAGTGGCTTTTCAGTATTTTCCTCAAGTAGTCCAAAGTTCGTTCTGTATACATTTTCGGAACAGCTAACGCAGGAATGTCAATGGCTCCGGGAGGGGGCGCAGAGTGGAGGAAAGAAAAATGGAATTTGCAATTTAATCGCGATATGAATCATTGGCACCATTTGTTCATTTTCTTCTTGGTGCCTCTTGAAGCATTTTCCGTCAGCCATTTGCGGAGAGGTGCGAACATGATTGTGCTCTAAAGAGATTTTCCAGAAATACATCTCCATTGGTAACTGGTGCTTAAATTATCGGCTATAGACGATTTTCAACCCATTAGAAAGGATTGATTTCGCTAATTTCTCATTATTTTCGACCATTGTTTATGTTGAAGAGAAACTTTACTTTTATCGAGGCGGTGTTTAGAAAAGCTATCAATCGAACGGACCTGGTTTATAATAAGAAGCAGATTTTACTGTCCCTTTACTTTTATATATGCAGCTACCCAGCTTTTTAGATCGTTCAAAGAAAGCTGATAGAAAACTGGAATGAAGCCAGTTATTGCAAAATCCACTGACATGACGACCTGAAAGAAACACGAAATTATCTCACTTCAAACAGGATTCATCGCCCCAAGCACATAGCTACTGGACAACAGTAAAGCTAGATGAAACAAATCAGTCAAGCCAATTCTTCATTTTGCCTTGGTGTAACTTTGATTTATTTTGTCTATATTTCTATTCATCGCTTCTATAAAAAGCATCAATGAAGAAAATGTTTCCGAAGTTATTGTCCGATATTTTATTGATATCAACGTCTGCAATATGCTATGTTTCTGAAATGATCTGAAACACGACATTTGATAATAACATTACGACTGAAGTCGCAAAGACTTCGGTTATCTGTCGGTTAAATGGTTAAATGGTTGTTCCAATGTTTTAATGCCGGGCAATGACTTGTTGAATGGGTTAACGATTCAGCTCGACCTACTCCGAAATTTAAAGGTGATGGTTTCACATACATAGATGTTAAGTTTTCTAGTGTCTTTCAGCCTTTGGCTGGTTCGTCACTCGGACCACGGCTTTACTTCCACTCCGAAGGAAGAATTCCGGGAGTGATAATTGAACTCCTAACCTTCACCGTGAGAGCTACGGATGTTAATCACTATGCCAGATTGCCTTCACCTTTCAGAGAGCGATAGAGGATTATTTTTGATGGAAAAAATCCTTTTACGCATATGGTCGAATCTCATGTAAGATCTATGTAAGATTTATTGATTTTTTCTTGTTTTGGGCACTGTTTGTTTCTTTTTTTTAACTGGCTTTAATTCGAATTCGATTTCGATCCTACTTATAACAATACTGTTGCTTCCATTTGAAAGACGAGAAAATTCGGTACTGGATCATTTGATTATGTGCAGTTAAGTTATATTTGAGATTCGAAACCCTCAAACGCTAGCGTTTCCTCAAGCGTTTTTGTGAATTTTCTCACAATAAATTCATTATCATCTTGATCGTTTCTATTAACAAAATCAAGACTCTCTAATCGCTCTACAATTCGTTCTTTAGTACCCAACTCCCATTATTGTTATGCGGCTAAACTATCATGCGTCTGCATTGATTTATAGCGACTGTAACATGGTTACATTGTCAATACTCATTATAATTTCTAATCCTTGACTATCATGTTATATGTAGAGACTTGAATCAAATACAGTGACGTCTCGATTATATCACTGAGCGTTTTTATCACGTCTCGTTTATGTCACTCTCGAATCTATCACTGAAAATGTTACGTTTATATCACGGTTTTTCAAAGATTAGAAATAATCTGAAGGGTTCAATTTCGCGTTAGATTATTAAACGAAACATGAGAATTAAGCAGAAAAAAAAATATTCATAGGCATTCGTGACAATTGTAGTGATCGGTCGTATTCACGGTGATTACTGAAAATTTTCTTACTGTGTAATTTATAGCGTACTAGCTGACCCGGCAAACTTCGTTCCGCCCAAAATTTGTTTTTTGTTATCAATACCATCAAATATTCACATTTTCTCACTATGAGCAAGTTCATGGGTCCAATCGCAGAACTGTTCATTGATTGATCTTTTAATCGACCCCGTTGAATTTACCTTTTACTATAAAATTCCTAGTATTTCTAACAAAACTCATCATTATAATATCAGGTTATTTTCGTTCAACAGTTTTCAACCGCTTGCAAATAACATGTTTCTCCGTTACATGGGATACATGTTTTATACAGAAAATATGATAGAATAAAGACAGCCCTAAATCGGACAATTCCTTCCTCGAGTTCTGCTCTTATCAACACATCCGGCGATCTTTTTTTTGGTATATATAGAAGAAGATATAGGAGTGCGTTTTATCACATTAAAATCCATTTCCAGTTTCGAACAAAGATCAATCTCGCTAGCGCAAACATCAAATGGACTAACAGTACTTGTCACTATGTAATTGTAGAACATATGGGAATTTTATTTTCCGAATTTTCCCTTTTTCCTGTTTGGAGGGGTGTCATACCATCATAGAAACATTTCTCATACCCAAAAACCCTCACATCCCAAATTGTGCTTGATTGATTCTCGAGTTATGCAGAAATTTGTGTTTCATTTCTATGGCAGACCACCCCCATCCCCCTTAGAAAGGTGGGAGGAGTGTTGAACCACCTTAGAAATGTTTCTTGCCCCCTAAAACCTCCACATACCAATGTTGGTTCAGTTTGCTGGATTAGTTCTTGAATTATGCAGAAATTTGTATGGCGGTTTTTGGTTTTGATTGGTTTCGCGACACGCGGCCGAGCATTGTCGTGCTGACAAATAACTTTATCGTGTCTTTGCTCGTATTGTGGCCGTTTTTCCTTCAGTGCACGGCTCAAATGCATCAAGTGTCGTCGGTAAAGGTCCCCCGTAATGGTTTCATTCGGTTTTAGTAGCTCATAGTAGACCACGCCCAACTGGTCCCACCAAATAGACAGCATCACCCTGTGGCCGTGAATATTTCGCGCGGTCGTCGATATTGATCCATGGCCGGGGTATCCATACGTTGCCCAATATTTAAGATTGTCGTAATGGACCCTCTTTTCATCGCCAGTAAAGATTCGATGCAAAAAACCCTTTCTTTTATGCCGTTGGAGCACATGTTCGCACGTGAGAAAACGGCGTTCAATGTCTCGTGGCTTCATTTCATACGGTACCCAATGTTCGCTTATTAGCGATCGGATATGGTTTGTTGAGCTACTCCAAGTGTATTTGCAGGTTCTTGTAGCGTTTGTGACGGATCTTGATCGAGTAAAGTCTTCAATTCTTCATCTTCAAACTTTTTTAGCGGTTCGGAACGTTCTTCGTCTTCCAAGTCAAAATAACAACTTTTAAACCGTGAAAACCACGTCTGACACGTTCACTCAGTTGGAGCATGGTCACCATAAACTTCCACCAAAATGCGATGACTTTCCGCAACTTTTTTCTTCATATTGAAGTAATGAAGTAGCACTCCCCGCAAAAACACTCTCGATGGTACGAAATTCGACATATTCGAAGTGGCAAAAAACTATATTGTTTAATCTTCAACTCTTTGACATATACTGAAAAGGACGCACAATGACAGTAACTTTCAAACGAATGTCTGGAAATTTGATTCACTGGAATAATAATCAATTTACGCCATCGGTTGTAAAACCGAAGAAACTTACCGGTACACCTAATAGTTTACATAGTTTAGAGATATAGAGCGCTATATTTTGTATATTTTTTCTTGAGAGCTCATGTCTTTTTACATAACATATACAAATATTAGAGAAGCGTTTTTCTTCGTTTCTGAGTTATGATTTTTGAAAGTTAACATGTTTTGGTTGCGCAGGTAGCTTACTCCTTTATATGGCCGTGGAAACTAAGCAAGAAATCGACTCAAGCTTCAGTAAAACATAATTCTTATATGAGGAAAAACACATATTTACCTTTGATAAAAAATTAGCTTTGAATCATTTGAAAAAATGAGGAGAAACATAATTGTCGCTGCCTTTCGAATGGAAAATTGAAAATTTTAGATTCTATAATATCAATTAAAAAACTGAATGATCTTACATAGTAGGCCCTAATTAGAACGTTTCTAGCGAAAAACTTACTAACTTGTTGAAGGGTTAATGAAAAATATAACAGATGAACTAATTCTGTTCCGAATATGCATGTACATAGTTAGGAACCATAAGATTGTCTTATTCAAATTGATTCGTTCGAGAACTCGCGAGCTGATCGAACAAGTTTGAGAATCGATCCGATAACGGTGTTTTTTTTTCACGCAGATCTATATTGTGCTTTTTTTTCATCAGTGCTTGCGAGTGAAGCGAGCTCAATAAAAAGTTGTGCACGATCGAGACGCTGAGGATCCAGTTCAAATCAACACACATTCATCACAAGCTACACAGCAGCGGCAAGTAGAAGTTTATTTTTCTATTGTTCCATTTATCATTCCTTCAACCTCCTGTGTACGATTTACACAATTGTCCAACATTGTATTTACCAAATCGGCAAGCGTTGGCATTAGGGGTGTACATTTTTCTTACATTACCGTTGAACTTTTGTTGAAACTTTTTTTTCATTTTTGAATTTTATACAATAAAAAATTGAAATAAATATAATTTATATATACCTTGAATACAAATATAATTTAATTACTCATTTATTTTTTTCTATTTTTTTATTATTATTCTACACTGTTCACATCGAACAGGTGACTAATTTATTATTATGGCTGAGGGCGGGGAGGATCCCCCATCCACGTCATTGAATGTTTCAGATGCTGACCCACCTCCTGAAGAGCAGGAGGATGAAGCAGACGGTGAGGAGGAAAATTATGTGTATGAAGTAGAAAGTTCTGAAGATGAGGAAATTGATGAAAAACATGATTTTCGTGTAAAGGTATACCCGGAGGGATTCAAAGGTCAATTCATTGTATACTTTAGACGAAAATCAAAACCTCTTAATGTCATTCGCATCTCAAAAGAACTAACGCAGAAATTTTCCAAAGTTACTGAATTACTCGGATGGGGCTAGACAAATTACGAGTTGTCGTCTCTTGCAGGACCCAAGCGAATGCAATAACGCGCTGTGATCTCTTTGCGATTGAGTATCGCGTATATATATATATATATATATTGCAGGAGGGTTGGCTATTCTAGTTGCTTCCCCAGTATTCAAAACTGTCAATTTGAAGTTGTCACACAGATCATAAATCAAAGTGGCACGGTTGTCATCGTAGAGTGAACCCCATGCTGTTCCATGGGAGTTGAGGTCACCTAAGATTAGCCGCAGCTCCGGCAGTGCCTCGATGATATCAAAAAACTGATGGCGGCCAACCATAGTTCTTGGAGGAATATATATCGAGGCAATGCAGAGGTCTTTGCCATTGATTTGTGTCTGGCAAGCGACAACTTCAATGCCTGTCATCGATGGGAGAGTGACTCTATAGAAGGAGTGGCATTTTTTGATCCCCAATAGTACGCCACCAAACGAGTCATTTCGATCGAGGCGAATAATGTTGAAATCGTGAAAATTCATTTCGTCGGCTGAAGAAAGCCATGTTTCACAGAGGGAAAATACATCACAGTTAGAACTATGAATTAAAAATTTAAATTGATCTAGTTTAGGGATGATGCTTCTGCAATTCCACTGTATTACAGTGGTCAAATTCTTGACCTCTTGCACTGAATCAGGCATCGAGGGAAATGAACGCTGCTAAAAAAACACATTTTTCTTTCAAAAATGTTCTCACAATCGGAAGCAAACATAATGCTATGCTTTTAAGAGGGTCATTTATATTTAAAGCATTTAAAATATTGTCCACCAGGTCAGAAAGCGCAAGCAAGCCAGATTGTGGCTGTTGCCTCGACCGCGAAAAACGAACAGACGTGTTGGGCTCTGCTCCGGGAAGTGCTGAGGACCCCTGGTGCGTAGAAGAACCGCTTAAACCATGAGGTACTTGCTTCGGTCTATTCTCAGCACGTTCGATACGAGGTTTCATTCCAACTTGGGAAGTTTCGGTCTTCTTTCTGGGGAGTGATGGAAAAGAAGTAATTTTTCTTTTCCTAATGGCACCCTGCGATGTACCGGAACTTCCTGCATTGGGAGCGTCTGCAACAGGCTCGTCGTTCTGCAGAATGGAGTAGGGATTGTCCTGAGTCGTTGAGGCGGAACTCTTGAGCATTTCTGCATAAGTCCGCTTGGAACGTTCCTTTAAGGAACGCTTGAGTTTTTCCCCTCGTTGTATGTACACCGGACATTGAGAAAGATCATGGGGGGCCCGTCGCAATGAAGACACTTGCGCTCTTTTGCGCAAGAAGTCCCATCATGACTCTCTCCACAATCTGCGCAACGTTGTTTATTGCAACAATAGGCGGCCGTGTGACCGAGTTGCATACATTTGTTGCATTTCATTACCCGGGGTACAAACAACCGAACAGGTAAACGAAGAGCACCTATTGCAACGTAGTTTGGAAGAGCGGAACCCTCAAATGTCACTCGAAAAGAGTTTGTCCGATTGAGAACTCGTTTGTCATTTTTAAGTGACACAGACTTCAGTCGATCGCATTCAAGAATCTTCACACTTTTAAGTGAGGAATTCTTGAAGCGACCGACGCCATCGAGTATCTCTTTTCGAGTCAAACCCTTTTCGTTTATTACACCGTCTATTTCAACGTTGCAACAGGGTACGTATACGCGATACTCAATCGCAAAGAGATCACAGCGCGTTATTGCATTCGCTTGGGTCCGACAACAAGAGACGACAACTCGTAATTTGTCTGGCCCCATCCGAGTAATTTCAGTAACTTTGGAAAATTTTTGCGTTAGTTCTTTTGAGATGCGAATGACATTAAGAGGTTTTGATTTTTTTCTGAAGTATACAATGAATGGACTTTTGAATCCCTCCGGGTATTCCTTTAGACGAAAATCATGTTTTTCATCAATTTCCTCATCTTCAGAACTTCCTACTTCATACACAGAATTTTCCTCCTCAACGTCTGCTTCATCCTCCTGTCTCCCATCGATGACAGGCATTGAAGTTGTCGCTTGCCAGACACAAATCAATGGCAAAGACCTCTGCATTGCCTCGATATATATTCCTCCAAGAACTATGGTTGGCCGCCATCAGTTTTTTGATATCATCGAGGCACTGCCGGAGCCGCGGCTAATCTTAGGTGACCTCAACTCCCATGGAACAGCATGGGGTTCACTCTACGATGACAACCGTGCCACTTTGATTTATGACCTGTGCGACAACTTCAAATTGACAGTTTCGAATACTGGGGAAGCAACTAGAATAGCCAACCCTCCTGCACGGGCAAGCATGCTAGACATATCACTTTGCTCTTCTTCGTTATCCCTGGATTACACGTAATCCAAGATCCCCACGGTAGTGACCACCTGCCAATAATTTATCGATCGCCAATGAATCAGGTTCTCGTGAGTCAGTCGATATTGCGTATGACCTCACGAAAAATATTGACTGGAGAAAATTTGCAGAAATAATATCTGAAGCACTTGTTTCAATGCATGAACTTCCTCCACTCGAAGAGTATAATTTTATATCGAGTTTGATTCACGAAAGCGCACTTCAAGCTCAAAAGAAACGTGTTCCTGCTACCACTTTCCGATGTCGTCCTCCATCACTTTGGTGGGACAAGGAGTGTTCAAAGGTCTACCTTGAAAAATCATCCGCTTTCAATAAATTCTGGAAAACTGGACTAGTGGAATGGTTTCGAAAGTACCAAGCTCTAGAAGCCAAACTAAAAAGTCTGATTAAAGCAAAAAAGCGTGGATATTGGCGAAAGTTCGTCAATGGTTTGTCAAGGGAGACCGCTATGAGCACTCTTTGGAATACGGCTAGGAGAATGCGTGGCTGGAACCATACAAATGAAAGTGAGGAATACTCTGACCGCTGGATTTTCAAATTTGCAAGAAAGGTTTGTCCCGATTCCGTTCCTGCACAAAGCGTCGTACGCGACATTCCGCTCCAATGCGACTATGAGAATTTTTCGATGGTGGAATTCTCAATTGCCCTCCTTTCATGTAACAATTCAGCTCCGGGGTCGGACAAGATTAAATTCAACTTGTTGAAGAATCATCCCGACTTGGCGAAACAGCGTTTGTTGAAATTGTTCAACAAGTTTCTTGAGCTGAATATTGTCCCACATGACTGGAGGCAAGAGAGAGTGATAGCCATACGAAAACCCAACAAACCGGCTTGCGATCACAACTCGTATAGGCCGATTGCAATGTTATCCTGTATTCGTAAATTGTTAGAGAAAATGATTCTACTTCGTTTGGACCAGTGGGTTGAAGCGAACAATTTGCTGTCAAATACGCAGTTTAGCTTCCGCCGAGGTAAAGGGACAAATGATTGTCTCGCGCTGCTATCTTCTGAAATCCAAATCGCATTTGCTCGCAAAGAACAAATGGCTTGCGTTTTCCTCGATATCAATGGGGCATTTGATTCAGTTTTCATGGAAATTCTCTCAGAGAAACTTCATAATCGTGGACTTTCACCAATTCTGAATAATTTCCTGTACAATTTACTGTCAGAAAAGCACATGTTTTTCAATCATGGCAGCTTGAAATCTTCTCGATACAGTTTTATGGGCCTACCACAAGGCTCCTGCCTAAGCCCCCTCTTGTACAGTTTTTACGTCAATGATATAGATGATTGTCTAACTAGAGATTGTACGTTGAGACAACTTGCAGACGATGGAGTTATTTCCATCACTTGTACTAATCCCGTCGTTCTGCAAAAGTCGTTGCAAGATACCCTGAACAATCTGTTCACGTGGGCCCTCAAGCTGGGTATCGAATTCTCTACGGAGAAAACTGAAATGGTCGTTTTTTCTAGGAAGCACGAACCCGCCCAATTCCAGCTTCACCTATCCGGCAAAACGATCAAGCACTCGATGTTTTTCAAATACCTTGGAGTATATTTTGACTCTAAATGTACCTGGGGAATACACATTGCGTATTTGAAACAGAAATGCCAGCAAAGATTCAATTTTCTCCAAACCATAACCGGAACATGGTGGGGTGCCCATCCAGGAGACCTCATTCAGTTATACAAAACAACGATATTATCAGTGTTAGAATATGGCAGTTTTTGCTTCCGATCAGCTGCCAGGATTCATATTCTCATGCTGGAGAGAATACAATATCGTTGCTTGCGTATAGCCATGGGGTGTTTGCATTCGACACATACGATGAGTCTCGAGATCTTGGCAGGAGTACCCCCGCTTACTCTTCGGTTCACAGAATTATCCTACAGATTTCTCATCCGTTGTAAGATCATGAATCCATTGGTGATAGATAACTTCGAAAATCTACTACAACTGATTCCTCAGTCAAGTTTTATGTCTTTATACCATGAGTACCTTACCCACGACGTGCACCCTTCACCAGGCATCTCCAACCAAGTTTGCTTCCCATACTTTTGCAATTCCTCTGTCATTTTTGATCTGTCCATGCGAAAAAAAATCCATGTAATCCCAGATCATCTACGCTCAGATTCTATTCCGCCGATATTTTCGGCAGAATATGGGGGCATAGTTAGATCTGATAAAATGTTCTTTACTGACGGTTCATTCATAAACGGGTCCACTGGCTTCGGCATCTTCAATGAAAATTCCAGTAACTCTTTCAAACTCAAAGATCCTTGTTCCGTGTATGTCGCTGAACTGGGTGCGATATACTACGCACTGGGGATCATTGAAACATTGCCCATCGACCACTATTCTATTTTTTCAGACAGTCTCAGCTCAATAGAGGAACGCTCATCTTATTTCCTAACAAGAATAAGACAACTATTGAGTGTTTTGGTCGAAAAATTATTCAAGATTACCTTAGCATGGGTTCCCTCTCATTGCTCGATTCCGGGGAATGAGAAAGCGGACTCGCTAGCTAAGGTGGGCGCTTCAGAAGGCACTCTTTTTGAAAGGCAAATTGCTCATAATGAATTTTTCCACATTCCTCGTCAGTACACGCTCGTAAGTTGGCAGCGCATGTGGAGTGGAGATGAGTTCGGTCGTTGGTTACACACGATTATCCCTAAGGTCTCGACGAGTGCATGGTTCAAGGGATTGAATGTAGGTCGTGATTTCATTCGCGTGATATCTCGGCTTATGTCCAATCACTACAACCTAAACGCGCATCTCTATCACATTGGGCTCGCAGCAAACAATCTTTGTGATTGCGGCGATGGCTACCACGACATCGAGCATGTTGTCTGGTCGTGTATCCGGTTCCATACTGCTCGCTCTCAGCTCTCTAGAGCACTGAGAGCACAAGGCAGACAATCGGAGATCCCCGTCCGGGATATCTTAGGTAGCCGTGGTCCTGATCTTCTGCTTCATCTATACCTGTACCTCAGAAACGACGATGTCAACTTTTAATGATGTTTCCTTCGTTGTGTCCCCGTTCCATATCCCTCCTATCCGATCGATAAACTTTTACTTAGTCGCGGCAATACATACATACACTCTTTACAGATACACGGGCCAAAGGTTGTGCAGTCCACTGATCATTCAACAAGAGCCAAAGGTTGTAAATATTCCCTACCAATTGTTGCAAACATCTTTGCGATATATTAAAAAATGCTCGAGTTATTAACATTCGAAATTTTCGTGTTTTTTTCCTATATGTTCAGTACTCAAATTTTCGTTTTACCCCGCATATATTCCTGTTAGACGTACTCCTACGTCAAAATTGGAACTTAAGATTAAGTTGAATGTGAATGAAATATGTCACACCGCAATGCCATTTTGATCATAAAATTGAGGCTCGATGGAAAAATGCGCCGCGTTGGTTTTCATAGCGTCAGGTGTGGAATGCTTGTTTATTATTGAATCAGACCTACACAGACCGCCACGATCTGTTGATTTATATCTTCTAGAAGAAGAAAAACGTTCACGATGCGTATTCAGTGGAGTGCGTGTATTCACATAAGCGAAGTAAATTGGCACATATGGCTTGTTTATTGTTTTCACGTGGGCAGGAATTAGTGAAGAATATGAACCCGTGCGGACAGTTGTTTCTATGAAGCCACGCAAATAATTTGCCCTTTTCAGGATTTGAGTGGCCCTTTTCTAAAAGAATATCCGAGGTAATAAACAAGCGAATTGAATAAAATGGTTTCGTAGTTCTATTATTTATACTTTTCAAGTAAGACAAGTAAGTAAATAAGTAAGTAAGTGCAACAGTTTAGTGGTTCTCAATTTTTGCTATCTATCGATTGTAAGCAAGATGGTGCACCTTTTTGTGAACTTTCTCCATGAAGTTTCTACTGGAGAGGCAAGTTGCGCGAATTTACGCTCAATGCCTTTTGAAACGAATATTACATTCTTGGATGTATACCACTCTACCGTTGACTGCGTAATGGCGTAATGGCAAGACGCTAAATCTGGCCGGAAGGCGACAGTATCCTAGTGGCTACGAATCATGGGAAAAGTCGTTTTTGTAAACACATCTTGGCGTACAACTTTACCTCAGTCACACATAGTTTGCCGTCTGCCTCTTTTATCGAGTTTTTCGACTTGAGGGTGTGTCTATAAGATCTTATATTTGCCATTCTCGCACCGTGTAATACTGTGGTCCTGAAAAAGATTTATAGTTGAAATGTTGTGTTCATCGTCCATTATTATGCTCTTGGAATACACACCAATCATCGTATCGTATAGCTTTCGCATTCGATGCTTCTTGTTTTGCGGTTTGTTTTGGCTGCTTCTGCCTTTTATACATTTGCAGATTCAAACGTACTTTTACGATCTACTAACCCTTTTGGATCCTATGCTAAAACCTGCTTCTCTTGCTTTACTTTCCATTACCGCTAACATTCTTAATGTCCTCTATGAACGAGTCCACAGGATTTGGAGTGCTCAACGATATTTTTGCACCTCCCACAGTCTTCAGAATCCTTGCTTAGTGTATATTGGCAGCTGTGGCAGCAATACACTGGACGGTGGACAACGTCGCCTCACTACCTGTTGAACACTATCACCAGGGCCCGAAATCTTCGAAGATGAAAAATGAATATCGACTCTACTCTCAGTCGCTCCGCTTCGACTAACACTACTTCGGCATTCGCTGTCAACATGCATTGAATAGACTAGAAATGAAATAAATATTATTAAATCGTGCAGTTTGGGAGGAATTCTAAACGATTTTGTGAAAAAACAGGAAGTGGGTTATATCTGTGCTATAACGACAAGTTTGGCGCAGGACTATCGTTGATTTAGTGATCCTTTGTTTGAAGTTGAATCTGAATCCATTCTGAGTGAATGAAGGAATATTTGGGGGACATCTAAAACGAGAGAGTTACGTTGTAGGCACAAGGTTTTATGCATCCAATATTGTATACAAAACGAAATGCAGTATTCTATGAATAGAAAACATTAAAATAAACTCTTTCGCTTGAATGTAATTTTCAATTCCAAGGAGAATTGGCAGATTACTTTTCAGCAACGATGACATCTTTCCGTCCGATAATCACCAAATGAAAAGATTGGCGCACGTGTATGTGTGGGTGTCGGCTGCTCCGATGCATCAAACGAGAGTACCAGCATCGATCCAATTTTCGATGCTGGTACTCTCTTGATCGCTTTCTCTTCCTGATGGATTCCTTTTTGGCCTTAGGGGGAATTTTAGAAAGAAATCGGCCCTTCTACGCTCCCTCACAGCGTTTTCATGGTGAACGAAGTTAGCTTCACCACAACAGCGACAACATGCTCCAATCGCTGTTCAATTATAACTGAGTGGGTTTCCGAGCGGCGCTCGCTCATATACCGATTGGTGATTTTAATAGCCTGCTTTGAAAGCAATTTTAGGGCTATTGAAACAAGTTTTTGGATCTAAAAGTAACAAGTATATATACGCGTAGATATTTTATCAATCGAATGAAGTGTTTATCATACCATTTCGTTTAGTTGTTTAGGAGCTATTAACGCTTAAAATCTCGGTCTCCAGCGCAACGCTTCCGTTTTCAAAACATTGATTTTACACCCCGGTATAGAAATGAAAGACATAGTCTTAAGTCAAAACAGAAAAACTGGTTTAAATCAACAAAATTCTCAAATTTGTCAGTGGTTCTGAACACGACATTGCACGCTATTTTATACATGTGAGTAATTTTCGAGTACGATACAAACAAATTTAGCTTACCTGTAGTGTCAAACCACGCTGATGTCAAACATCGATACATGAGAGCGAGAAACGAATTCATTTTGAGGGGAGTCACTTCAAAATGCAATGAAGTCCATTTGACGGGGCAGAATGAAATGAGATAGTCGAGTCGTAGAGTGAGATAGCTACTAAACGCCCGACTGGCTATTGAGTCATTTTGACGGAGAGACTGCGTGAAGAAGCCAAAAGTAATTTCCAATTGAACACGAAGGGGAATTTCTTCATAGTCCGTTGACTATCCTCAGTTGAATACGAGGTATGGCTATTAAATAACGAGACTGGTTACGAAAACGGGTTATATTTATAAAATTACGGTACAACGATATGTTCCCTTTCAATATACTTCCCTTGGCTCCTCAAACACCTTTCCATACGTTTTTTCCATTGTTCGAAGCAGTGCTGAAACTATTTTTTTGTGATGTCGTTCAAAAGCAGCATCGCTTTTTCCTTCACCTCTTTTACGGGCTGAAATCGGGTACCTTTGAACACGGATTTGATCTTGGGGAATAGAAAAAAGTCGCATGGGGCTAGATCTGACGAGTACGGGGCATGTTCGAGCACTGGCGCGTTATGGGCAGGTGCGTTGTTGTTCGTGTTTTTCGTCACACATGATTTCCGACACGATTTACGGCCTATAATGTTTCGTTATAACGGCAAAAAAAAATTGAGCATTGGTTATTGGTATATCAATCTTGCACAGAAGTGATCAAATATAACTATAACTATAACTTAAGCAACAAAAAAAAATAGGTATGTATACATTCACATATTTCATGTAACATGAAGTTGTTTCATTTTTATTTATAGATTATTGTTGGTTTTTATGTATGTATGTTGTATGTATTGTATGTTTTATGTTTAAGTTATGGATGTATTTTTGTTTTAAATGAAATAAATTCAAATGAATTTAATTTTTGATTCAAATGAAATAAAAATTAAAAGATAAAATGCATTTTGAATGATAAACCATGTTACATATTTGACAAATTTGGAACCGATTTGATTGAATTTGTATGAATTTGTATTAGAATAATTGATTCTTTATACGGCTTTTCGCTTTGCGGCCAAATTTCATGGAACCGATCTAGGCCGTAAACCGAGGTATGGGTGTAGTGACAAAAAACGTGTTTTCGTACGTTTATAGCAGACACTTCAAGCTACCGAACGCACTATTCGTTTTTACCCTCACCCTTTTAGGGCGCCCTCCAGGCGCGCAGTCTCGTTATTTAATAGCCATACCTCGTATGACTACGCCGAGCCCAGACTATTACATTGTAACGGATAGTCTTAGCTCTGTCGAAGCTATTTGTTCAGTGAGGTTGAAAAAGCACTCGCCGTACTTCCTTAAGAAAATATGATAAATTTTGAGTGCTTCATACAGATGCTGTTGTGTCATCACCTTTGTTTGGGTCCCTCACATTGTTCAATTACGGCAATGAGCAGTCTGACCTATTAGCAAAAGTGGGTGCGATTCAAGGTGACGTTTATCAGCGTCAAACCGCCTTCATTGAATTTTATTCTTTAGTCCATAAAAATACCATCGCTAACTGGCAACGCAAATGGAACCAAGATGAATTGGGCCGATGGCTACACTCGATTTTCTTTAAGGTTAGCCTCAAACCGTGGTTCAAAAGTCTGTACTTGTGTTGGGACTTTATCCGCACCTACTCCCGACTTATGTCCAATCACTGTTCGTTAGACGCGTTACTCTTCCGTATCAATCTTGCCAGCAACAATTTCTGCGTATGTGGACAAGGTTATCAAGACATCGAGCACGTTGTTTGGTCGTGCGAGCTGTATCTTGTCGCCAGATCGAATTTAGAAAACTCCCTTAAGGCCCGAGGAAGGCTGTCCAAAGTGCCGGTGAGAGATGTGTTGGTACGGTTAGACCTTGATTACATGTCTCAAATATATGTTTTCCTTAATGCTCTCGATCTTCATATGTGATTGTCCCTTTATCCTTATACGCTCCTTTTCTTCCTTTGCGAGTAATCCCCTGCTATAAATAATATAATAAATTGAAATGTGAATACACAATAGATATACGAATAGATTTGAAAACTGAGTGTGATTATCAACATTGTTACTCCTTATATTCCATTCTTTTCCTGGAAAAAATATCACCCTTCTAAACTCGAGTCGACCACGAGTAATCGGTTATCTATCTTACCATACAATTGGGAAAATTGTTTATATACAGAACAAAACTGCCGCTTTTCACGAAAATGTGAGAACCTCTATATTGGTTTGGCATGGAATGGCTGTATATAGTTATAAATATATAGTTGAACATTCGACTCCTTTAAAATTATGTAACTGAGTCTGTATAAATAAACGAATTATAAAAAAAAAATCTTACTTCACGACAATCGTGGTCCTGTACACTATCTGTACACATTGTAAACCAATTAAAAATCAGCGCACTTGTTGGTGGCTAGAAAGGAATTACTTTATTGTTACATTTTGTTATTTTACATTTTGCCTCCTGATCGGAGATACTTGAAGTCGTTAGCGTACGAATTAAGTAATGAAACGTCGAACGCCGTTTTTTCTCGTGCGAACAACTGCTCCAACGGCACAAAAGAGAGGTTTTTTCTTTTGCATCGAATCATTACTGGCGAAGAAAAGTGGGTCCATTACGACAATCTTGAACGTCGGGTAACGCATGGACACCCCGGTCGTGCATCAACATCGACGGCCTCGCGGAGTATTCACGGCCAGAAGGTTATGCTGTATATTTGATGGGACCAGCTGGGTGTGGTGTATTATGAGCTGCTAAAACCGAATGAAACCATCACGGGAGACCTTTACCGACGACAATTGATGCATTTGAGTCGTGCACTGGAGGAAAAACGGCCAAAATACGAGCAAACACACGATAAAGTTATTTTGCAGCACGGCAATGCTCGGTCGCATGTCGCGAAACCTGTCAAAACATACTTGGAAACGCTGGAATGGGAGGTCCTATCCCACCCGTCGTATTCTCCAGACATTGATCCGTCCGATTACTTCCTTTTTCGATCGATGCAACATGGCCTGCTTGACCAGTACTTCTCCAATTTTGATGAAGTCAAAAATTGGATCGATTCGTGGTTAGCCGACAAACCGGCCGATTATTTCCAAAAAGTGATCCGTGAATTGCCAGAAAGATGGGAAAAAGTTATGACCAGCGATGGGCAATACTAGAATATTAAATTCGTAACCATTTTTGCATAATAAAGCATTAATTTTTGAAAAAAAAACCAAGAAATTTACCGGTACTCCTATTATATTTTTCTTTAAATGAATAGCAATAACGCCTAAAAATACACAATAGCAATATTACAGAGATACGCACAGACACAGAGTATACGTATTTGTACTTTGTATTTTATTTTGCGCGCGAGTACAAAAAAATTAATGTAATTGTTGTCATAGTTAATTAGAATTCAGAAAATATACAATGACATTTCTTTTTTCCCTGTATTAGACGAATCAATAAATTTTTAATAGATTGTATGTTTGATGTAAGCGCGGTAATCACAACACCACCTCCTAGTTCGCCCGGCACTGAAGATCCGTCTAACGAAATAACAACCCAAATATCCGTAGTCCAAATACCCAAAGAAAACCAACCTTGCAACTCTTCCTTTCGATCCAATACTGCCACTACGATTTCCTGTTCTCCCGTCAGGATGATGAGTGCTAACAAACGGAGCAAACCAATTACTATAGAACAGCTCGAGGGTGTTTATATTGCAACCGGCATCTGTTGTGCATATGCGGAAACATGTATTCAACATTGTTCATTTGAACCGACAATATGCTACCGGGGAACAAAAAGGCAATGCGAATTATAAATGTGGAGTATATGTTGCTTCACATACACACCCATGTAACAGCTGCATGCTTTTAAAATTACAAGATTCCAGAAATACTTGCTGTTTGTTTGTCCGTGTGCTTGTGTAAATAAATATTGCCCTGCGGGGTAAAAACTGTTTAACCCTTTCAGGACCATAAGGTTACGGTACCTTATTAAATCAATTTAGCTATATGTTATGAATCAATAGGCACCCTAAAAACATAATTTATACTAAAAATTCAAAAAACTTTTACCTTTTTTTTTGTTAAATTTATGGCACAAATATGTCCCTATGGTCGCTATTATGTATTGCCAGTAAAAATAATAAAAAGGTACATTCCGAAATATTAAAATAAAAAAATAATTTACAATGGTTACGTGAATATTTAATTAATCCATGATTTTTGCTTGGGACATCGGCGTCCCCGTGGTCGTGAAAGGGTTAAGAGATGGTGATTTCATGTCCTGCTATCTTTTTTTTCGATTATTAGTGTACAATTTATTAAGGGCAATTCACTTTTTTATACTTCCTAGCTCAATCCAATCAACAGAGAGGAAGATGCAGCAGCTCTCGGCATTAAATGCTGTTTTGATTCGGCGTGGGAGACAAGAGGGCGGAGAAAAAGTCAGCATTATGGGGTAGCCGACTCCATCAACATCAGTACAAGAAAGGAAATGGTCATTGGGTTGTGTGTAAACCGTTTCTCCAATACATTGTAACAAACGTTGGGTTGACAATAGCGGTAATATCATACGACGTTTCACATTCATTCCGTTTTATGTCACTCGAGTCGAATTGCAATTCAAGGATTAAGGTTGAACAAAAGAAACTCTGTGATGTTGTTGATGGCACTTTTGTAGTTGTTATTATGACAGGATAAACTCGAGTGCGGATGGGCTAGATTGATGATATCAGAAAAGGGTGGAAAGGTTGTTTTCCAGTGGAGGGGGGCAATAATTCTGTAATATCCTTCATGATTTTAATTTAACTGGAATGCTTAGCTGTAGAAGAAAATATAACAAGTTGGGAGTTTCGTTTTAAACTGATTTTCGTTTGAGAAGCAGGTTTCTCGATTGTTCTTGAATTGTATTGATTTGCACGATTCTTCAATTCCGTAGCTGATGTGGCAAAAGTTATTGCTCAGCTTAAAATATAACTTAACTAGATCTGAAAAGGGGAAAAATCGGTCCGTCATGTTTCGCAATTAGCTTCCACCGCAATCGGAACACAAGCTGAATCAAAGTTTAATTTTTACCAGCAGCAGGCTTCAGTTTTTTCCCGCAAGTCACTAATTAAGCAGTAACTGTAAAATGTCCACTGGGAAACATTCAAAGTTTTTTAATTGAAAATACTGTTCAATTATATTACGTCTTGGTGAATTTATGTCACTCCGCCTTTGTACAGTTTCGAGAATATAGAGCGTGACTTGAAACTCCAAAAGTTGATTTTCGCTTCCATTCAGTCTCTCGAAAGGGAAACTCAGAGGCAAGTAAGAATAATTTCCAAAGCAAAGGAAACCAAAATGTTGCCTGGAAGTAGAACAAAGGAGGTTGCATCATTTATTCAATTGAAAAGTTGGCTTCCGTTTAGTTTTCCTTTTCCATGGATAATTCAGTGGTCAAAAGTTTTCTCAAAGTCTTTCCAAGCGATACTGTCCGTCATTCGGAGAAAAATATAAACGTCTGTAGTGTTGTGGGCGGAAAACGAAAGTTTCAAATCCAATCGCATGTATCGATAGGTCGGAAAATTAATTAGAAATTTACTTTAACTGAACTTTGATGTGTCCAACTGATTTATTTTTAGGAATGTTCAATCTCCGGAGGATTGTATTGATTTTATTACAGTCCGTAACTGAACGTTTCTTATGAGGGAGTTGAAACTGTTCAGTTTTCGCTGGAAATCGCGAACCTGAATTTTTCATCATTGTGATAAATAATTGAGTTCAATATCCATCCATGCAATTATTACCGGATCTTGGTTGATGGAAACGTTTCCGTAATTATTTGCACAGACATCAATCGCGATAGAACAGCTAATCACTTATTAGTGCATCAATTTTTCAGTGCTCATTGAATTATTAAACATTGTTGTAGGATTCAGCAGTTCTGAAATTATAAGACATTTCGTGATTTTCAATAGAAGCGACAATCTATTTCATGAGAATAAAGATAGATGGTCTCCAATGGAACTATGACAATCCAGTTGATTGAACTTTCAAAGAAATAGGAAAAAAATGCACTTAAAGGCTTATCCCTCCAAAATTAATCATTTGTTCATATTTACGCCAAGTATATATGATTCGAAAAAAACGCTGTTTTCATGAAACGAAGATGGTATGAAGTTGTTGATAATTTACGCAAAAAAGTGACTCCGCTATTTTGTAGCAACCGGCAAACAGAATGTTCATTTTTAGAAACATATTCTTCCTGTTAAAGTACAAATTTGCGAATTCTTAATTCAATTTCTAAAGCTATATAAAATGGACTGTTTGAAATAAAAATTCCTAGTTGCATGTGCACAATCCTCTTTTTTTAATATATGGCTTAACAGGAGCTAGAAAAATTAATGCTATATTCGATGATATTTTTATTGATGTCCGCTATTTTTATACATTTATACAACGAGGATTCGTTGCATCTAACATTTATAAAGAAGTTCCACGTCGAATCAGTCAGTCACTGTCCCGACCACCTCAGATTTTTTGATTTTCATTTTTCTTTCTTCTTTCTTCTTTCTTCTTTCTTCTTCTTTCTTCTTTCTTCTTTCTTCTTTCTTCTTTCTTCTTTCTTTCTTTCTTCTTTCTTCTTTCTTCTTTCTTCTTTCTTCTTCCTTCTTTCTTCTTTCTTCTTTCTTCTTTCTCTTCTTTCTTCTTTCTTCTTTCTTCATTTCTTCTTTCTTCTTTCTTCTTTCTTCTTTCTTCTTTCTTCTTTCTTCTTTCTTCTTTTCTTCTTTCTTCTTTCTTCTTTCTTCTTTCTTCTTTCTTCTTTCTTCTTTCTTCTTTCTTCTTTCTTCTTTCTTCTTCTTCTTTCTTCTTTCTTCTTTTCTTCTTTCTTCTTTTCTCTTCTTCTTTCTTCTTTCTTCTTTCTTCTTTCTTCTTTCTTCTTTCTTCTTTCTTCTTTCTTCTTTCTTCTTTCTTCTTTCTTCTTTCTTTCTTTCTTCTTTCTTCTTTCTTCTTTCTTCTTTCTTCTTTCTTCTTTCTTCTTTCTTCTTTCTTCTTTCTTCTTTCTTCTTTCTTCTTTCTTCTTTCTTCTTTCTTCTTTCTTCTTTCTTCTTTCTTCTTTCTTCTTTCCTTCTTTCTTCTTTCTTCTTTCTTCTTTCTTCTTTCTTCTCTTCTTCTTTCCTTCTTTCTTATTTCTTCTTTTCTTCTTTCTTCTTCTTTCTTATTTCTTCTTTCTTCTTCTTTCTTTTTTCTTCTTTCTTCTTTTTTATTTATTCTCTTTTCTTCCTCTAATTTTCTTCTTTTTCGGGTAAGGAGGCAGCCAACACAAATTACAGCATATTCGGTGGATTCAATACATTGCTAACAAAAGAACAGGGTTGTCGGGGTGTTTGATTTTTATCAATCCCGAACGCTTTTTCGTCGGAGATTTAGTTCCTTTTTTCTGAAAAACCTGACACCTAATTATTGTATTTCTATAGCTTTATGTAATGTAATATTCATTTTAGGTTTAAATTACATCATACCCTTAGAGCCTGTTGATGAGTGAAAAACAAAAGAACAAAAGGTAACAAGCGCTGAAAATTTATATGAATTAATGAATTAATTAATCTTTGCCATCCGATTTGAGCTATCTTTATACAGGGTTCTCCATTTCGGGCTTCCGAAAGTATACAGCCCTGCGCTGACAACCGTTTGACATAGCTGTAACCAAAGCGTTATATCGTTAGTTGAATGTCTGCCATTTTACAATATGGATCGTTTTAGCATCGCACAACGTGTTAATTTTGTAAAATTATACTATAAAAATGATGAAAAACCGGCAAATGTTTTTCGATTTTGGTTGTCATGGACGGCCTACACAGCACACAATCGCTAATGTAGTGCGAAAATTCGAACAAACTGGATCCGTAGCGGATATTGTGAAACCTGTGCATCATCGTAATGTGCGTTCGGCCGAAAATATTGCTGCTGTTGCTGCCAGTGTGGAGGATGACCCGAATGTTTCGATTCCACGGCGTGCTCAGCAATTGGGCTTGTCAAACACATCATTTTGGCGAATTTTGCATTTGGACTTGCACCTACATCCATATAAAGTCCAACTAGTACAAAAATTGGAGCGTGGTGACCATGAAATGCGTCGGGCATACGTCGATTGGGTGAACGAACAACAGCAGCAAAATGCTGAATTTTCGCATCAAATTTTCTTCAGCGATGAGGCACATTTCGAGCTAGGTGGCTATGTGAACACCCAAAATTTCCGTATATGGGGCTCAGAAAATCCACACGCGATTGTTGAGAGGCCATTGCATCCGCCAAAAGTCACTGTTTGGTGCGCATTATGGTCTGGTGGAGTCATCGGGCCGTATTTCTTTGAAAATGAGGACGGCGAGACGGTAACTGTGAATGGTGAGCGCTATGGCCGCATGTTAACCGATTTTTTTTTTGCCACAAATTGAAGATATGGATACGGATGACATGTGGTTTCAGCAGGACGGCGCCACGTACCACACAACACGACCGAACATGGCCATATTGCGAACGAAATTTGAGGGACACATAATTTCGCGTTTTGGTGATGCCAATTGGCTGGCTGTCCAGATCATGCGATTTGCACCCGCTAGACTTGTGGAGTTATGCGAAAGACCGTGTCTATGCCAACTCTCCGTAAACTCTTGAACATTTGAAAGACAACATTCGTGAGGTTATGACCGAGATACCGCCCCATATGTGCCGAAAAGTCATCGAAAATTACCTGTTCCGGATCAAGGTGTGCGAGGAAGCCCTAGGTGGACATTTGAATGATGTTGTATTTCACACATAATGGCATAAACCAAACTTTAATTTGAAATAAAAGTTTCATCGAAATTCAAATTCTAAGTGTGTTTTATTTCAATTTACTTTCGGAATTTAAAGATGGAAAGCACTGTATTTTTGTGGCATGTTTGTTTTTTTTAAATTTTGTACAAAACGGTTTTTGAGTATCACGACACTGTACATTCGTTATCGTTAATTCATTGATTAATTTTTTCTATCATCTAGGTTTTAGACTACAAAATTCACGTTCAATCAATGAATAATTCTGGGATTGAACCCACGAGCGTAGGTTTAATGAAAAAACGTGAATTTGCGAAAGCACAAAAAAAAAATGGGTGGGCGAAGATTTTTGTGTCTGCTAGTGTGAAAACGAAAGTTGCGAATCGTTCATTTCGTACGCATAGCATTTTGTAGTTTTGGTACAGAAAAGACGGACATTGGGCGGGAAAGATGGACACTAACTGAAAATTCAAGTTTATGTACTCAATAAGTTTTGGAGGTTTTCAAATAGGCCTTAAAGCGGACCGAACAAAAATGAAACACAAATTTCTACACTACACGAGAATTAATCAAGCAAATGAAACCAAAAGGCATATGGAGGTTTTAGGGTGCAATAAATGTTTCTATGGTGGTTAGACACTTCACCCCCTCTCTAAGGGGGGGGCTCCATACAAATGAAACACGAATTTCTACATTACTCGAGAATTTATCATGCGAATGTAACCAAATTAGGCTTCTGGAAGTTTTAGGGCATTACTCGAGAATTATTCATGTAAATGAAACCAAATTAGGCATATGGTGGTTTTAGGGTACAATAAATGATCCTATGGTGGTTAGACACTCCACCCCCCTCTCTAAAGGGGGGCTGCCATACAAATGAAACACAAATTTCCGCATAACTCGAAAACTAATCAAGCAAATGGAGCTCAATTTGGCATGTGAAGATTTTAGGGGGCACGAAACGTTTCTATGGTGAATATACACTCCTCTCCCCTCTCTAATGGGAGATGAGGGGAGGGGTCTGTCTTTATTCTATCGTATTTTCTCTATCAAACATCTATTCCATGTAACATGTCATTTGCAAGTGGTTGAAAAATCTTGAACGAGAATTGTGTCTGAAAATAATCTGATATTATAATGATGAGTTTTGGTAGAAGTACTAGGAATTTTATAGTAAAAGGTAAATTCAACGGGGTCGATTAGAAGATCAATCAATGAACAGTTCAGCGATTGGACTCATGAACTTTGGCTTAGTAAGAAAACGTGAATGTTTGAAGGTATTGATAATAAAAAACAAATTTTGAGCAGGACGAAATTCGCCGGGTCAGCTAGTTGTAAATAAAAACAAAAAAATTATGTACAAAAAGCAGCTCAATGTAGATTTTCGTCTGCAGAAAATAGGGCGCTCAATGTTATCGATTGATGTTTTGGGGTATTTTTTGTTACGTTAGTGTTTTACCATCTCTTTCCTTCCAGTTTATCTAATGAGCTACGAGTTTTCTCATTTTTACTCCAGAAATATCGATGGAAAAATACCATTCAAGTCGGGCAAGACGGACACTCCATAGGAGGGAAGGACGAACATATTGTTATGAAAACAAGTTGATTATCTCCTCCTTCTTTATCTTAACAGATGCCCACTAACAGCGTTTGCAAGAGCAACCGGAAGTTATGGACGAACCATCAGATGCAAGAGACTATAAAAGTTGTTAACACTAGGTTTACGGACGTTTCTTATACACTGCGTTTCACAACTATGGAGCCACTCATTTTTTCTGAGTTTCCAGAGATATGTGTAGAAGAAGTTGAAGTATGTAGTGTAGAAGTCGGTTGAGTTGGAGTATGTAGTGTAGGATATAACAACTATCTTCATTCAAAACACTGGCCATTTGAACTTTATTGTTATGTTCAGACGAGAAACATTCGAGAAACTAAAATTCCAGTGTTTCATAACTATAGAACCAGACGGAAAAACGTTCGCTCCTTTACAAAACTAATGTCAATTTCAAATGTATTACAATAAGTTTGTTTGAGGAGAATATTTTCAAACGGCCTGGTTCAGATAGCTTTTCATCAACACCAATGTACAGTCAGAAGTGCAATGAAGTACTTCAGAATCATTTACCTCTGTTTTTGCATCAAAAACATCGTGATAATTAGGTAATTTGGCATCAATTCATGACATCCGGAAAGCTAAGGCATGGTTCATTGAGTAGGCTCTTCAGATTCCGGTCTGGTCAGCTTGTTTACCAGATCAAAACTCTATCAAGAACACAAGCAGAAGCAGTATGAGTGATTTGAAGAGCTTAAAAGAGCAGTATCCTCCGCGTAGAACGAGATACACACTACAACATGGCGCAGTTTGGCCAAAACCAACCCGAATGGGTTAATTTAACTGATTGAGAACTAAAGATGACCTACGAATTAGAAACTTATTGTAATTCATGTGAAATTGATGGTAATTTTGTAAAGGAGTGACTGTTTTTTCCATCTGGTTCTATAGCTATGAAACACTGGACTATTAGTTATTTGATTGTCTCGCGCCTGAACACAACAATAAGGTTAAAATGGCCAGTTTTTTAAAAGAAGATAGTTAATATATACACTATATACTTCAATTCAACCGACTTCTTACATATATCAGGAAATTCAGAAAAAATGAGTGGTTCTATGGTATTGAAACGCAGTGTATACCAATCTCTACGAACACGCGTCATTTTGACGCAACACACATTTACAGCCATTCCAGGCCAAACCGATATATCTCAGAATTTCGTGAAAAGTGATAGTTTTATTTGTTATCACTAAATATTAGACTCGCATTTTTTTATTTTAACGTAAGGGTGACCGATAAATCAGTTTTTCCCATTTTTTTTAAATTCATAACTTTTTAACTACTAAACCGATTTAGGTGATCGACAAATCAAATTAAAGCCAATTACCTGGTCTTTTTCGAAAAAATACTACACTTGCAAAAAATTGGTTCTTGTTCTCGTGATCATTGATTGTATTTGATTTTTATAGTTTACATGGTGTTGAAACCAAGGGTGCTATATTTTTTAAAATATTTTTTCCTGAAAGCTGAAGTTTTTTTTCCGAAAAATTAGACATTTTGGTTTAATGTACTAAAAGCTAGAAAATAGTTAAGCAAGTAGCAGTTAATAGTTAATAGTAGAAGAAAGGGATGTGATAACTATTAACTGCTACATGCCTAGTTATTTTCTAGCTTTTAGTACATTAAACCGTCTAACTCAAAAAGTTTTTTTTTACTTTTTTTATTTTCTAGTTTTTAGTCTGTACGATTCTGTACGATTAGTATACTCTTCTACAATGAAGCCATTCAATATATTTTTAATTTTTATTCCTTACCTAATTATCTTCGGAATATTTTGATGATGTACTGTATTCTAAAGGGTGTGTCACATCAAATAGCATCACGGAAAAAACGCTGTAGAAATTTAATTTTTAGGAATTATATCTTCAGCTTTCGCTTTAAAATCAGATAAGAGTGTATAGATCACGTTGGTCATGCCTCACTGTCAATTTTTCGTAAATTTGGAAAAATGTCGTCGAACGAAAAAGAGCGTCGTGAATTAATCCTGTGCACTCATTTCGAGAATCCGGAGTTGTCACATCGGGACATCGGTAAGATGCTGGGAATCGTCTAATCCACGGTCAGCAGAGTACTAAAACGATACTTCGAGAACCTAACCATCGACCGGAAGGTGAAGAACGGCAAAAATGGATGCTCCGTCAGTGAAAAAGATCACAAGCGCGTAGTTAAGCAGTTTAGTCGTGATCCGAGAAGTTCGGTCCGGGATGTCGCAAATAAGCTGAATTTGTCAAGTTCATTCGTCCAGCGGACCAAGCAGCGGGAGGGCCTGCGTACATACAAGGTTCAGAAGGCTCCTAACCGCGACGAAAGGCAAAACATGGTGGGGAAGACGCGAGCCCGGAAGCTGTACACCGAAATGCTGACGAAGCCGCATTGCCTGGTAATGGACGACGAAACCTACGTCAAAGCGGACTTTCGTCAGCTGCCGGGCCTGTTGTTCTTCTCCGCAGAGGACAAATTCAGCGTTCCGGAGGAGATTCTCATACATAAACTATCCAAGTTTGCCAAAAAGTACATGGTGTGGCAAGCGATCTGCTCTTGCGGAAAGCGGAGCGCCCCCTTCGTGATGACCGGCACGGTAAACGGGCAGGTTTACCTTAAGGAGTGCCTACAGAAGCGCTTACTACCACTATTGAAGCAGCACGAGGGCCCGACCATCTTCTGGCCGGATCTCGCTTCGTGCCACTATTCAAAGGACGTGTTGGAAGGAAATGAACCCGCCCAACGCGCCGGAGCTTCGCCCAATAGAGAAATATTGGGCGATTATGAAGCAGGCCCTCCGGAAGAACCCAAAAGTTGTCAAATCGGAGGCGGACTTCAAGAGAAAATGGATTTCTGTTCAAAAAAAACTACAACTTGACGTTGTACATAACCTTATGGACGGGGTAAAGAGGAAGGTACGAGCATACGGGCTTGGGCTCGAAGTATGAAAAATGGAAAATGCCAAAAGTTGTTTAATAGTTTTTATTTTACTGTCTAAAATTTTCAAAAGGATCGGTCTACTGGGCGAATTTCTGCAGCGTTTTTTCCGTGGTGCAATTTGATGTGACACACCCTTTATTAGTCAAATAATTTCATTCGATACCGATATTGAGTGGATTACAAAAAATACATTTTACCGGCGGTGCATCGGCAGACGAAGAAAAACTGCATGCCGCGTTGTTCTAGTCGGAACGTTGGAATTTATGTTTTCCAGCAGTGTTGAACAGTCCATGTTGTCGTTAAGAATGTCGAAAATCAATAACCGCTGCAACAGAATCCTTCAACTCGCCAAGTTCGGGAGATGTATAAGAGCACAACGTTGTTCGTAAGGTGGCAGTCGAATGGGATCATTCCACGGTAGCAAACGAAGCGCATAACGGAGAAAGTTCCGTTGAATTCGTTCGATTCGGTTGACCTGTACGGCGTGGTATGGCGCAATAAACAATAAACGTTTCTTAAATCCTGTGTGTTCCGTTTTAAGAATCCAAGCACCGAGTATGCTTTGGCTGTTGTAGCTGCTATGTGCTGAGAAAAGTTCACTTTACTATCGAGTAGCACACCGAGGTCCTTAACAACGCTGACTCTAGCGATACTGGTTGTGGACATTTTATAGTCGAATGTTGTTGTAGTTCATGTCCGACAGAAAGAGATGACATTACATTTTCTTATGTTCCCCTCCATTCCGTTTTGCTCACACCAGTTTTGTAATGCATCGATATCAGCTAGGATGGCATAGCACTCGACTATTGAGGAGACTACCCTTAGAATTTGAGATCGTCGGCGAACATCACCTTCGGAGAACTAATCGAGTGGCAGAGGTCGTTGACAAACAGCACAAATATAAGTGGTCCCAGGTGGCTACCTTGGGGGACACCGGACGTGATCTCAAACGGGGCCGAGTTTGCTCCATCAATGCGCACATACGCACGACGTTCGGTAAGATAGGACATAATCCAGCGAGTCAACCAAGCGGGTAGGCCCATCCTGCTCAGTTTGTCCACTGCGAGAGAATGTGGAACTCTGTCAAACGCTTTTGTAATGGCGTTGTTATATCCTACACTACATACTCCAACTCAACCGACTTCTACACTACATACTTCAACTTCTTCTACACATATCTCTGGAAACTCAGAAAAAATGAGTGGCTCCATAGTTGTGAAACGCAGTGTATAAGAAACGTCCGTAAACCTAGTGTTAACAACTTTTATAGTCTCTTGCATCTGATGGTTCGTCCATAACTTCCGGTTGCTCTTGCAAACGCTGTTAGTGGGCATCTGTTAAGATAAAGAAGGAGGAGATAATCAACTTGTTTTCATAACAATATGTTCGTCCTTCCCTCCTATGGAGTGTCCGTCTTACCCGACTTGAATGGTATTTTTCCATCGATATTTCTGGAGTAAAAATGAGAAAACTCGTAGCTCATTAGATAAACTGGCGTCGATTTGCTGCCGTTTTTCCTGAGCGGCCACCAACGAGGAGACATAGACCATCAAATTAGTTGTGGTCGAGCGTTTTCTCACAAATCCATGCTGGTGCTCAGAAATTATCCGATGTACGTGAGGATAAAGCGAATCGTGGATGAGACTTTCCAAAGCTTCAGGCAAGCAACTCAAGATCGAGATGCCACGGTAGTATGCTGCTTGTCTTATGTATAGGAGTAATAGTAGCAGTTTTCCAAAAACTTGGAAAAGTACCCTCCTTAATGGAACGATTGAAAAGGATGGTGGTGGGAACGGTAAGCGAATCGGCACAGTTCTTGATGAAAAGCGGAAATAGACGATCAGGTCCCGCGCCTTTAGCTACATCTAATCCTTGCAGTTTTTTCAGCACATCGTCGGCAGAAAAGTTGAAAGGCGCGATATTCAAATTATGGCTAGGCAAACTGTCCAGGTACGTTTCAGACGATTGTGGTCGGTCTTTTCTTAGCACACTACTGAAGAAAGACGAAAACAAATTAGCCGTTTCGAGTGGGGTTTCGACTGAAATTCCATTATAGGAGACATGATGAGGAACCCCCTTTGTCTGTTTTCGACTTCTCACGTACGACCAAAACGATTTGGGATCTT
The DNA here is from genome assembly GCF_029784135.1 of Toxorhynchites rutilus septentrionalis. Classification (NCBI taxonomy): domain Eukaryota; kingdom Metazoa; phylum Arthropoda; class Insecta; order Diptera; family Culicidae; genus Toxorhynchites; species Toxorhynchites rutilus. Next base: position 218,315,002 of record NC_073746.1, read on the forward strand.
GCTTAATACTGGCTTCTGTGCGCTGAATATAGCTGCTGAAGCAACGGGTATTCAAAGAGTTGTATTCGCTCTCTAAATCACGTAGCTCAACTTTGCGTAGTTCACTCCTCGACCGAAAATAGCGTTTCCTAGCTTTGCGTAGACGATTTCGGTGATGCTGCAGCTCGTTATTCCACCATGGCTGTCTCTTTCCGCTCAAACAGCGTCGCTTCCTCACAGGGACGGCATAACAGACTATTGAAAGCACTCGTTGATAAAAAGTGGCAACCGCCTCGTCGATGGTGCACCCGTTCAGACACTCATCCCAATGGACAGCGGATATCTTTGAATTTAGCGACGCAAAATCGCATTGACTAAAATCAAAATCGTAGGGATCCGAGATGTTCGAGCAGTGGCTTTCCCTAGCGATTTCGAATTTCAGGAAGAAGGGCTTATGATGGTGATCGATGTTAAGCATGGGCAACGGTGGCTCGAATAAATCGATATTCTTCTCGTTGACAAACGCCAAATCGAGCAGTCTCCCATGCACGTTAGTCAGCAGCGATAAAGGTTTGTTCCATAATGCAGATCAATAAGTCAAAAGGAACGGGGTCAATTTTTTATTAATGAGGGACAACCCTACAGACATACAAACATGCATACAAATAGGTCAAGTTGAAGGAAACCGTTTTAAAAAAAAATATTGGCTATTTTGTTACAGCGGCCATCTTGGATTTGAATTTTTCATGATCTACTGGTCAAGCCTCTTCACTTGATACCCATTTTATGGGGTTTGTTTTGAGATAATATGTTATCCGCCATTTTGTGGTGGCGGCCATTTTTGATTTGCATTTTTCATAAATAACTGTGTTCTACTAGTCAATCTAATTCATTTGATACCTATATTGATGGGTTTTTGAGAAAATAAGCAATCCGCCATTTTGTAGCGGCCCCCATTTTGGATTTTTAAAATCATGAAATTCGCAGTTTTAATTAATGACTGCAGAGATAAAGGTATGTTCCAAATTTCGGATTCATCGGTCAACAGGAAGGGGTTCAAATTTCTATTAAAGTGGTGAAGTGCTACAGACAAACATGTTACAAACATACAAATTACTGGGCAAACTAAATAAAACCGTTTAAAAATATAGCGCCCTTGGTCCTGAGGCCGTTTAAACTATGAAAAAACAAATACAATCAATAATTACGAAAAATAATATCTTATTTGTTTAAAGTTTAGTATTTTTTCCATGAAGACCAGCTAATAGGCTTTAACTTGGTGTATCGATCATCTGAATCGCTGTAGTATTTCAAAAGTTTTTTGAAAAAAGTCACTCTTGGGAAAAATGGGAAAAAACTGATTTTCGAAACGGTCGCCCTAACGGAAAAATAAAAAAATACAGGTCTAATTTTTTGCAATTAAATACAAAACGACCACTTTTCACGAAGTTCTGAGAATCACTATATCGGTTTGGCATGGAATGACTGTATAACTACACTACGCAATAAAGAATCTCGACATTTCAACACAGAAACAGAAAATAGACTTCAATATATGTTAACCTCGATCAATGGATAAAAGTTATTACAAAAATTAAAATAAAAATGCAACCATTTTTTGTAATTTTCGTTATTCAATCCGAAATGCGTCAAAATGACGCGTCCCGTAAATCTAGTGTTAATGAAGGATCCCCCGTGAACACAGCTGCGTTGAGTTTCAACATTACAAGAACAACACTCATACGGCACCTCAAAAATTCCAGTTTTTCACCACAGCTGGGACCACTTTCGACTGTTTTCAGTCAGCAATAGGTACAAGAGCTAGTGCGCCATCTCCTCGACCTTGATTCTATGGGAAGACCATGACGGAAGTCAGAAAATAACGAAAAAAAATTGACTGAAGCATTCGTTCAATAAACCAACTTGGATGGCTCAGATGGCTGAAATAAACCAACTTCAAATGCTGGCTTAGCGGCTTTTAAAACGTAATCCAATACGCTGCGTTTCACAACTATAGAACAGAAACAGTGGAATTTCTGTTTTTTTAATGCTCCGCGCCTGAACACAACAATAAAGTTCAAATGGCCAGTCTTTTGAATGAAGATAGTTGTTATATCCTACACTATATAGTTCAATTCAACTGACTTCTAACATATATCTGGAAACTCAGAAAAAATTAATGGTTCAATAGTTATGAAACGCAGTGTATTGCCACCAATTTTTTCAGAGTCATTTCAATAGTTAATTTTTTATCAATGGTAAATATGTGTTATTTCTCATGTAAGTATTATTTTCTCTGAATTTGGATTCGATTCTTTGTCTTGTTTCCACGGTCTTAAAAAGGGTTAAATAGTAACAAAGAGCTGTAGACGAACAGTTGGGAGAATGATTGAAAGCAATTAAAACTGCACAGTTTCAAATTTTGAGTTCGATTTACTCGAAATCCTAATTGTGTTACTTATTCCGGTCTGACTGAATATTGACCATATGGACCTCAAACCAAACCTTCCACTGAATCACTCAAATTTGTGAAATCAATCTCCAATCAATTCACTTGAAATCAAACCGAAAGTTACAATTTAAATCATTAATATTCCTTTTATTCATCAAATTTTTCAGCATAAAAATTTTCAGTCGATTTATTTCTATAATTTTTGAATGTAATGAAATGATGTAAATGAAATGAAATAATAAATTATCATCTTGGTGGAACGGTAAATTTCAGTGCTCTGATCCACTATCCATCTCAGATTGTATCTAATGTTAGATGACATTCCGGAAATATCTCATTAAACCTCCACCCTCCTCCACATTTCCGGCGCCCCACGCATCCAAGTGACAAAGAATCGACAGATTCGTTCATAATTCGTCACACACAAGAAAAAAAAAACAGTGAAATTCGTGTCCTGTCACTTGTAACGTCACGCATTGTTCGAAAGCAACGAACGCGACAAATACCTTTCGCGTGTGAAGAAGGATGACGACAAATGCTTAGAATACTCGTGTGTTTGTGTTTGTTGTTCCGACTGCGGAGAGCGAGAGAAGCTGGTGGATCCTTTATCTCATCTAGGAGAGGCAGGAGATTTCCCACACACACAGGATTCAGCCTCGTTCGAATTGTGAGCGAAATTTCGCGTCGGGGAAAATTGCTCTCTTCCTTGCTCTTCTGAATTTCCCAGCGAATGCACGGGCTCTGCATATAGAGGCAATTTTTCACGCAACAAGGATGTTAGTTTACGACGAGGCTTTGATTTCGAAGGACGCGATGGTGAACTTGTCCCGGTTATGGTAAAGGTGCGAACAGCAGAAGTGGGTTCCATGGAAACTGTGTATACAATCGCACAGAGCGGGTGTTCGTGTATGCTTTCAGTGATGGAATTTGTTGCTTCATCCGATGTGTTCCGATGCCGCAGTTTCTAAGGGTACCTTAGAATGGAGGTGAACCGAAAGCTTGAGAAATTCTATTACTTCGAATAACACTCTGGTGATGGTGTGATAATTGCACTGTGGCGTTCGGATGCAAAGGATTGTTTGGCCGAAAACAAATATTAGAAAAAGTGGAAGTTATTACTTCTGAGTAATTGTTCTGAAGGCACATGTGGCCTCGACCCGGAAGAAAATGAATTACGTTAGGCGATAATGCTGTGAGTAATCACAAGTGGTTTGGCCTGTGAAGTATACTTCCGTGCAATCGAATCAAAAGTATATAAGTGCACGCCAGTGGATAAGTGCTTACAACAAAAGAAAGAACCTCACATTGAATGCTTGATTGCGCAAAAATCATATGCATGGAAAGCTGAACGAAAATGTTTGCTATATGTTGATTGCTGGTGCCCCAAATCCTGCGTAAACAGTGTATGCACATCTACCTGGATTTATTTGTGCCGGAGTATCCCACATGTACGTATAGGTATATCACAGTTTTGTTGTTATTCAATGTTTTGCGGACAACAAATTTCCTCTCGATGTATCGTGATGCGATGGTTTTCCCTTGCAAATGCCACCCCTAACTGATTGCATATACCCGCTGTGGCATTTGTGTTATGTGATTTGGAGTAGCTGATAGTACGCCATGTGACACTATTATAAAACAATCACGCAATCATTCTTCACTCTGTACGGCTTTGGTTTATGGAAAAGACACACTGCCTGAATTGTTACGCTGTTAATTGCATAAAACAATAGCCAAAATCACCCGCCAAACCGTGCGACAGAATGTGTGGAATTAATGTTCCTCTTGCATCGTTAAGTCTTGATAATTATCGCATACCACAGCCAGACAAGCATTTCGATGGCGTAGAAACCGTATTGCCGGACGGCACAGACTGAAATCCATAATGAATAAATTACGCATGTTAGGTTATATTCTTTACACCCCATTGTGTTCGCATTACTATAGAAAATGATAAATCATATTTTGAAAAATAGACAACATTGTTCTACAGGTCCTTTCCCGAGTTATTGCAATTGGATACAGTCGCTTACAAAAAATAAGTTTGAATGTATAACGCCTTGATACACGAAAAGGATCCCAATTACAATCACTTCCAGCATTTGAATGATTGATGAAACTCTTGACGAATGATACCATTTGACATCGTTTGAATGACGCTTTCCATTTCACTTTTTCTGCTTTCTACGTGTGTAAATCGCATCTGTTCTGAATTCCGCCTTCAGAATTGAGAGGCGATTATGACATTGAGCCGGTTTGTGTCTGTGTGGGCTTTATGGTGATGGTGTGATATTTTTTATGGGGAATCGTGTGGGGAATCGGATGTTTCGTAAATTTAATTAATGTTTCTTTTCGCATAACAATTGAATTTGTTGCGACAAATTGAATAATACAACAATGCAATCATCACACATTTTTATACAGAGTGATAAAGAGATTTTATAATCACCTGTCCGTAATTCTAAAATCAAACATTTTTGAAAATGTTGGTTCATTTTCTGTAATGTTTTTTTTCTAGGGCAGAGGTCTCCCTTTTTTTTAGCTTTGAGACTCAATTTGTTTGCAATTAGGGATCTCGTGGTTCCCTGAAAGATAACAAGATAACAACGTTATTGAGTGACAAGACCTCTTGTTTCCCGTCTAATCAAAAAAGTAGAAAAATCTGAGTCTAGAGCCTAGAGTACGGAAACTTGATGTAGGAACAATTGCTTTCGAATTGAGTTCTTTCATTGAAAAAATTTCGATATTACCAACCTACTCAATGTAGAGTCGTGCAATGAGCATGATATGATTATACAACAACCTTTATAATAAAATCTTGATAGTCTCGAAACTCTGTTAACCAGGCTTCGTCCATATTTTGGGTGTCACCATTTTCCAAGTCATATTCTCTTCTTTGATTCTGATAGGTGTTGCTATCGGCAAATGTAGAATAATTCTTAGCGATTCAACTCGTCCGTCAAGAAAAAAACAAGCAAGAACGAATAAATAAAACAGACCATGGAGTAGAGCAAAGCAGCTGTCTTTGATGAACGGAACAGTCATTAAACGTTCACCTAAGTCAGTGATTTTCAACCGGTGGAGAATTCCCCCTAGTGAGGAATTTGGTTTTTAAAGGGGGGAAATATGCAAGGGAATATTGCACATTTACATCTTCCATTACTTTACTGATATGCTTCAGACTTTCTTACAGAATACTGATAGGGGTGAAGTACTGGAATTAATTTTCGTAAAGGGAAGAATTAAGCAAAAAAGGTTGAACCAGATCTTTTGAATCATTCATTCGATCTATCGTTCAGCAGTATCAATACCGGAATCAACTACAACATACAGTAGAGTCCCGATTATCCGCGAAATAATCTGGCTAGGTAATCGTGTATAACAAAAATCGCGGATAACGCGATAATGGGCTAAAAATGAGGTTTAAACACAACATAAAGATATTTCGTCATGAAAACTTTGAAAACTAATGAAAATGAAAACTATTATCAATACAAAAATCATTAAACTACCATTCTGTAAGGTCGGGCACACCTGTGGTCAGAAAATGTGAAAGCCATGACCAAAACTAAAGAACAAGTGCCTACTTCTTACTGACAAATTCCGGGAAGCTTTTACTATGGAGTTACTATGGAACTCGTTTTTACGGATAATCCGCTCGCGGATAATCGGGGTTCTATTGTAGAATGTTAGGCTGGAACCCAACAAACGTAGGCAGCCTTACAGCTATTCATGTCCTGGCCTGGTATCTTTAGATTAGATAGAACATTTTCTAATTTGTGTGGAATTTATTTCTTTTAATTACTGAGGAAAGAAAAAGGTTTTCTTCTTTTAAACTTGCAAATTGTATGTAAAAATATGTTTCCCACCCGATAATGTTGTGTGTAATGGTTTGATTCGGGCAATTTTTTCTATCTTCTGTTGGAAATTAATCTAGTTAATAAAAAAATCTATCAGAGAAGAAATCACGTAACGACATTTTTCAATTTTCGCTAACAACCCGGTAATGCTTATCACAATAAATCGTTCACGCAATAGGCCAAATAATGGATTGAAAGCAACAGATTTTTTTTCCAATTTGATTATTTGTTTACCCAATTAATTGTCATAGCTACTTACGGGTTTTTTTCTGATAAAATGAATCATCTAAATTTACACATAAATTTAAAAAAGCTCGAAATTTTACTGTGCCAAAAAATATAATTTAAACACAATGATGAACTAATACTTTAAAATAAAGAATACATCATACATCAACAAAATAAGCCGCACGCTAAAGGCGGTTTGCTCATGAATGACACTACCGTTATCTTTTTTTAGTTTTCTCCAAGCATTCTCGTTATAATCATCCGTTCCGTCCAGCGCAATCTACTTCCCATATGTATTCAGTTCAGCTGCACTTCATTCGTTCCCAAACAGTTCGTTCGGAGTCAGTTCGTATGGCGAACGACCTTTCGTGCATTTTTTTTGGTGAATCATTTGTTTCGTACCGTTCGCCCATTTCTACATTTCTCGAGAATTAATCAAGCAAATGCAACCAAATTAGGCATCTGGAGGTTTTAGGGTGCAATAAATGTTTCTCTGGTAGTTAGACACTCCACCCCCTCTCTAAGGGGGGGCTGCCATACAAATGAAACAAATTTCTGGATTACTCGAGAATTAATCAAGCAAATGAAACCAAATTGGGCATATTGAGGTTTTAGGGTGCAATAAATATTTCTATGATGGTTGAACACTCCACCCCCCCTCTCTAAGGGGGGGCTGCCATACAAATGAAACACAAATTTCTGGATTACTCGAGAATTAATCAAGCAAACCAAACCAAACTTGGCGAGTGCACCCATGGCCGAGTGGTTAGCGTCTCACATTATCATGCCGGGTGTTCGGGTGCGATTCCCGTTCTGGCCGGGGGATTTTTCGTCAGAAAAATTTCCTTCGACTTGCACTGTGGTCACGCGTATTCTAGAACTTGCCCCTTGGAATACATTCAAGGCGTGTTATTTGGCTTAACAAATCTCAACTAAGTATCAATAAATGACGCTAGCTAATGGATACGTTGAGACGGCAAAAGTTCCACAGGGAACGTTAACGCCATTCAAGAAGAAGAAGAAACCATACTTGGCATGTGGAGGTTTTAGGATGCAATAAATGTTTCTTCGGTGGTTCGACACTCCTCCTTCTCTTTTAGGGTGGGCTGTCGTACAAATGAAAAACAAATTTCTGCATAAGTCGAAAACTAATCAAGCAAATGGAGGCAAATTTGGCATGTGAAAATTTTAGGGGGGCACGAAACTTTTCTATAGTGAATAGACACTCCTCCCTCCTCTCTAAGGGGAGAAAAGGGGAGGGTCTGTCTTTATTCTATCATATTTTCTGTATCAAACATTTATTCCATGTAACGGAGAAACATGTTATTTGCAAGAGGTTGAAAAATCTTGAACGAGAATTGTTTCTGAAAATAATCTGATATTGTAATGATGAGTTTTGGTAGAAGTACTAGGATTTTTTAGTAAAAGGTAAATTCAACGGGGTCGATTAGAAGATCAATCAATGAACAGTTCTGCGATTGTACTCATGACCTTGCGCTTAGTAAGAGAACGTGAATGTTTGAAGGTATTGATAACAAATTGCCGGGTCCGCTAGTACTGAATAAATTTCCTGTTCAATTGTATATAGTACACCATATATCGCATTAACGATTCTGAGTAATATGCATTTGAAATCCCTTAATTTTTCGTTACAGTTTTCGTAGAGTGACCCCCCTATATAGAAATCAAAAACAATCCAATACGATTATAGTATTTGTTTTACAGATATCATATCGTCTTCCACGTCCAGTTTATTTCTTGCCTTTGGTCAGTAATATCCTACTTCAAAGCAATTCCAGCTTCACCTATCCGGCAAAGCGATCAGGCACTCGATGTTTTTCAAATACCTTGGAGTATATTTTGACTCTAAATGTACCTGGGGAATACACATTGCGTGTTTGAAACAGAAATGCCAGCAAAGAATCAATTTTCTCCAAACAATAACCGGAACATGGTGGGGTGCCCATCCAGGAGACCTCATTTAGTTGTACAAAACAACGATATTGTCAGTGTTAGAATATGGCAGTTTTTGCTTCCGATCAGCTGCCAGGATTCATATTCTCAAGCTGGAGAGGATACAATATCGTTGCTTGCGTATAGCCATGGGGTGTTTGCATTCGACACATACGATGAGTCTCGAAGTCTTGGCAGGAGTACCCCCGCTTACTCTTCGGTTCACAGAATTATCCTACAGATTTCTCATCCGTTGCAATATCATGAATCCATTGGTGATTGATAACTTCGAAAATCTACTCCAACTGACTCCTCAGTCAAGTTTTATGTCTTTATACCATGAGTACCTTACCCATGAAGTGCACCCTTCACCGGGCATCTCCAACCAAATTTGCTTCCCATACTTTTGCAATTCCTCTGTCAATTTTGATCTGTCCATGCGACAAAAAATCCACGGAATCCCAGATCATCTACGCTCCGATTCTATTCCGCCGATATTTTCGGCAGAATATGGGAAAGTTAGATGTGATAAAATGTTCTTTACTGACGGTTCATTCATAAATGGGTCCACTGGCTTCGGCATCTTCAATGAAAATTCCAGTGCCTCTTGTAAACTCAAAGATCCTTGTTCCGTGTATTTCGCTGAAATGGGTGCGATATACTATGCTCTAGGAATCATTGAAACACTGCCCATCGACCATTATTTATTTTTTTCAGGTAGTCTCAGCTCAATAGAGGCAATCCGTTCAATGGAAGTTGATAAACGCTCATCTTATTTCCTAACAAGAATAAGACATCTATTGAGTGTTTTGGTCGAAAAATTATTCAAGATTACCTTTGAATGGGTTCCCTCTCATTGCTCGATTCCGGGGAATGAGAAAGCGGACTCGCTAGCTAAGGAGGGCGCTTCAGAAGGCATATTTTTTGAAAGGCAAATTGCTTATAACGAATTTTTTCACATTCCTCGTCAGTACACACTCGTTAGTTGGCAGCGCATGTGGAGTGAAGTTGAGTTCGGTCGCTGGTTACACACAATTATCTCGACGACTGCTTGGTTTAAGGGATTGAATGTAGGTCGTGATTTTATTCGCGTGATATCTCGGCTTATGTCCAATCACTACAACCTAAACGCCCATCTCTATCGCATTGGGCTCGCAGAAAACAATCTTTGTGATTGTGGCGATGGCTACCACGACATCGAGCATATTGTCTGGTCGTGTATCCGGTTCCATGTTGCTCGCTCTCAGCTCTCTAGAGCACTGAGAGCAAAAGGCAGACAATCGGATATCCCCGTCCGGGATATCTTAAGTAGCCGTGATCTTCTGCTTCATCTATACCTGTTCCTCAGAAACGCCGATGTCAACGTTTAATGATGTTTCCTTCGTTGTGTCCCTGTTTCATATCCCTTCTATCCGATCGATAAACTTTTACTTAGTCGCGGCAATACATACACACACTCTTTACAGATACACGAGCCAAAGGTTGTGCAGTCCACTGATCATTCAACAAGAGCCAAAGGTTGTACCGCTAGTGACCATTCTATCCTGGATTCCTCGAGTCGAGAAGACGCACCACGCTAGATATGGGGTACAGACTAGGGGGGCGTTGCTGATGAATGGTCAGCTGCATCCCAATAGGAAGTATCCCGTGTCGGGCACAGGTACAGAGCATTGGGGACAGCAACAGCACAATTACGAAAACACTTGTAATACTAACCTCGAGCCAACCGCGAGTAATCGGTTACATATTACTAACATAGTTATAAGGCGAACATTGTCGAAATATTGAACTCCCGGCCCCGTCAGGTTGACGCCATATGAGCCTCAATAAAAAATATATATATATATATATATATATATATATATATATATATATATATATATATATATATATATATATATATATATATATATATATATATTTTGGATAGAAAAAGAAAAGAAACAACCACTCAGAAAAAGTGTAGTAGGCTAGAAATATTGTGGCACGTTATTGTTATAAAAAATAGGGTAACCAAAATGTTCGATGAAATAAAAAATATAACTTTCTTATCTGTATAGATAGAGATAAACATAGTTCGAAAATGTTGTCGCCCCAGATATTGTAAACAACTTTGTAGAACAACATATTTTTCTATCCCTAGAAATAACCGATGTAGCACATTTTATCTAAGTTGTGCTAGGGACACCATGAAAAAAACTGTTTTTTACTTCAACTTTTATTTTAGAAATTATACATTCAAAATGTCTTCAAAAGATTTTTAGAGCTATTAGTAAGCTCTAAAAGTCTTCTGAAGACAGTTTTCATGTCAATATCTCTTTCAATATCCCAACTATGCTGAAAGTTATTCATATTTCTTCCCCAAAAATACGCTTTCTTCATATGTTTATCATTCTCCCTGGGCAAACATAAACCATGTGTATTGGCGGCATTTGAAAGAGCATATATCAATCTACATAATGTGAGATTTTCAAAACTATGTTATTTTTTTTTTATTTGAGTAAATTAAAATTAAAATCATGAGTTTTTGGGTGAAAAACCATGATTAACTTTCAGTAGGATTAAGCTAAGTTCTGCATCGCAAAATGTTTGTTTTGATAAGCTCTAAAAGTCTGATGTAGAAGTTTTGATGTAGAATTCTAAATACAAAAGTTAGAGCAAAAAAAAACTCGTTTTGTCATGGTCACCCTAATGCAACATTGAAAAAAAGCGCTATATCGATTATTTTAAAAGATAGAAAAATACTTTGTTCTACAAAGTTGCTTACAATAACTACAACGTTGTTGAACTATATTTATCTCCATCTATAAAGATAAGAAAGTTAGATTTTTTTTATTTCAACGAACATTTTAGTCACCCTATTTTTGACAACATTAAAATAGGCGCTCTATCATATGCAACAACTTTTCCAAAGACAGTTTTTGTCTAGAGAACAACTGTAGAGCTCTAATTGCTCATTTCCATTTAAATGCACCTCTTGGACCATTAGCCATTGGATACAATGATATACATGGTCGATAGCTACGATTGTTTTCGCAGTGGTATCGATGTATGGAAATTGTATTTCGCTGTTAATTTAGCATTTGTGGAGAACAAATTGGACCAATCACAACGAGGGATTTAGCGGGATCAATTGTTTTTGTAGATTTTTGTTTTGTTTTGATAGATATAGAAATATTTCCAATAAAATGTTGCAAACATCTTTGCCATCTATCAAGAAATGGTCGAGTTTTAAGCGTAAACATTCTGTCATTATTTATTACATGTTTTACATGTTGTCATCATTTCTTACATGTTCAGTTTTTTAATTTTAATTTTACACCCCATATCTTCCTGTTAGAATAGTCCTCCGTCAATACACATAAATTGTTGATAATTTTTATGAACTTTATTTAATTTAATCCAACTTACGAAATTTCGCCATAGAAACAGAAGATTAAATGAAGACAAATAATATGTAATATTTCGATTTATAGTCAATCTTCCAATTGCCATCTGGAAAATATTTATGAAAAATCATCTCACAATCTTTGCGCGGATCCATCACTCAACGAAATTCTGCTGCTTACTTTTCAACCACGCTTTGTTTCCCGACAATCTAACTATCTAATGAATCTAGTTTGAAAAATATCTTGGCATGGCCATTGCTGGGATAAAAATGTCATGGGATTTGGAGTAACTACCACGGCTGGTAAAATAGAAGAATCTTCGAATAACTCTTGAAGCTACTGTTTCTTTTCCCATCCGTTTAATCTTCAGCCATTCAGAACAGCTATCTATGGTGGGTTGGAAAATTATTGATAATTTCTGTAGGAAATCTGTTCAATGGCCTCATTGCTGGAAATCACTCTTGGATTCTGCTCATTTTGAAAAAGGGATATCGTATTTTGAGCAAACATTGTTTTTTGATGGGAAAACTCCAATGCAGTGGTTGACGAAATGTTATTCCACGTCTGCTCTCCGAGAATAACAGTTTATCGGTGGTTTAATGAATTTAAAATTGGCCGTACAAGCACAGCAGATGCACCTCGCTCTGGAAGGCCAAAGAAGCTACGAATCCAGAAATCGTAAAATAAGTACATCGACTCGTTTTGAACGATCGTAAAGTGAAGTAACGTGAGTTAGCTGAGGCCGTAGGTATTTTAAAAGAACGAGCGGGATACAGTTTGCACGCCATTTTGGACATGAAAAAGCTATCCGCGCGATGGGTGCCACGTTTGCTGACCGTCGACCCAAAACAGCGGTACGTTGATGAGTCAACAGCCGGTTTGGCGTTGTTGAGGCGTAATTCTTTCGACGTTTTGTGACAATGGATGAAACTTGAATCCAGGAGGAATCGAGTCCTCCGAGAAAATACCCAGCGCAAATGAGATTCGACTATCGATCACGACATTCATACACAAATAATTTTATAATGCAGCTTTCATCAAAGTGATTTCTTCGATATGGTGAAATATCCACAATCATATATTTCGTATTCTTCATTATCAAATTCATAGTCAATGGCACCCATCGGTATCGGAATTATCATCAACACCACGATTTTCGCTAAATGCTACTTTCAGTTCGGTCTACAGAAACTTTTCTGAATTCTTTTGGTGCCCTGAAAAGGGCCGTTGATTATACGCTAAGGTAATAGCACGCTCCTCGAATACGACGGGCCAGCTGGATGTCCTTGGGCATAATGTGACGCGTTTTGCGTGGATGGCACACAAATTGGTATCTTTGAATAGGCCTCCTGCATTACCATAACGGCGGAACTTTGGAAACGCAAGTCGGTTTTGAAGTCCTGGGCAATTCCACGAACCAAACGCTGCAAAGGTAACTTGCGGATCATCAATCCGACCGACTTCTGATAGCGACGAATTTCACACAAAGCAACGGTTTCCGGTCGGTAGCGATGTGGCTTCCTCACTCCTCCTGCGGCTAATGCGCTTTTCCGAGCTGCTTTCGTGGTGCCTTGCCACCGGTAGATTAACGAGTTGTCTGCTTGGTCCCAATGGAACGAGTCCTCGCGGTACGAGAGTAGAGGTAGAAATGAACAAAAGCAAAGGAAGCGTCATGCTTTATACCCAACCGTTCGGTTCAACTGCAGAAGAGAAATGGAATTGGAAAAGAAGACCATAATGCATAGGCGTCTGAGTGCGACCGTCCTCATCTCACATCGCCGCATCAACTGAATGGTTTTCTAAGCAATTTAAAAGCTATTGAAACAAGTTTTCGGGTCAACAATCAACAATCATATAACTCGTGGACATTTTGTCTTTCGAATAAAATGATTATCATACCTCTCCGTTCAGCCGGAAAAGAGATATTAACGTTCAAAACCTTGCAGTCCAGCGTCACTCTCTCGTTTTTGAATCTTCGAACTTACACCCCGGTACAGAAATGAAGGACGTAGTCCTACGTCAAAATCCCGGGACTTTTCTGCCCATCTATATCTGCAAAAAAATTGCCCGTAGTGGTGATAAGTTTGGCCACACCTGATATAGATAGATCTTGAAAAAAATGTTTGGCCAGGTGAAAAAACAAGATTTCCAGAAAAACGCGTGACCTAACTCATACTACGATTTGTTGTAATGAATGAAGCAATTTAACTACAAATAAGTTATTTTATGACTTTGGGGTTGTTAACATTGCAGTCCGGGATCCCTTCCTTAAGTAATAAATCTTGAGCAGATGACATATTCCATATTAACTACAAATCGGGATTTTTGTTGGATATGGAAAGTAGCATCGTTTTGATTTTTTTGATGCATTATAAACGTCAATGAGTATCGTCAGGTACAAGGTACTCTGAATCAGTGAAGGCAACAAAACTTTTCCACAATGGTTGTTCTGGCGGTTTAGCATGCATAGACATGCACTCCCCCTCGCTCTTTTGGATGACTGTTTACATTCTGATTTTTCGTTCACTTTCCAACGGCGGCTTCCGACACGCTGCGATTCTATTCCAGTTATCCACCACCCCTTCTGCGGAAATGGGGGTACTGCGAAGTGGATGCAGGCAGCTTGTCCGGATTGCTTACACAACATGGATGGATCGTCTGGCTTCCATGCGCGAAGCTTCTTGTCGAAAAGCTTCCATCGGGGAGAGCCTGCTATTAGTCGAGGCTGGAAGCTATATGGAGCGAATATGTTTGCACGCAATCTGAGACTGACGCAAGAGCAATTAACAACTTAGTCTGAGTGGCTCTCGAGGTTCGTAAAAAAAGGGTTTGTTATTACCGGAGCATGCCATGTAAGCATATGTACACACCTTACCTTGACATTGTTGATGGTTGATTCTATAAACAGCCTGTGTTGACATCACGTCGCAAACAAAACGGTTCCACATATGGCATCGAGATAAGGAATTCTCGTTAGCATGAGAATTGAGGGGAAAACGAGGCCTAATAGTCTTTCTGGAAAATGACCATTGTCAGACCAAGAATTTCATCTAAGGGAAGTTCTAAGTTATTAACATTATTTGTTAGTAAATATGTATAAGTTTTTTTTTTCTCAAGGAATAGTAGTAAATGTTAGTGAATATGTATAAGTTTTTTTTTCTCAAGGAATAGTAGAATCAACAAAGTAAATATATTTTGTTTAATTACTCACGAAATTGCATGAGCTTTGATTATTCAATTACGACAACACGTCAAGGAAAAACTAAACTCAAATAGGGGAAAAGGGGGGAATTTGGACCACCTAAGCAAATCGCCTAATATTTCCAAACCAATAAGGTCTGTATCAAAAATGTCACATTGTATACTGAGCTACACTTGTTTTCTCTCAATCAATAATGTTTAATCATTATATCAAGCTTTAAACTACCAAATATATCATAAAATTAAAGAGATTATTTTTGGACATTAAAATTTGATGCGAGGTGATTTGGACCATTTGTTTGGGTGGTTTAGTCCAGTGTATGTTTCATCGAAAAAAACATGCTTATGTTTATGTAAAGTATTTTGGGATAATGTTACAATCAGTAACAGTGTTTTGGGATCAATACCAGGTGTCTTGGCCAGATTTCAGACTAGAAAAATTGGATTGACACCATCTCGAATTCTGCATGAACCTTTTCACTGTTGTTCGAGCATTTTCAAACACTTTCGTTGTTGGTCAAAGAAAATCCGTTCTTGATGGCCTGAGTTGCTCTTTCAAGCTCCTCCTTCTTCCAACATTGTCTACCCATTCTCTTTTTGTAATTCCGTGACATCTGGAATCAATTAGATCAAAGAAAAGCCTTAAACCCGTAGGACCAATTCACCCCACAGAAGCGTGTTCATGTCACCCCACACAACATTCAAAAATTAAAATACAATTCATTTCATTTATTGTTATCAAACTTACAGTTTCGCTGCATCAAATTGTTCCTCTTCTGTAGGTGAACAGAACTTTACTGCACAATACTCGAAAAGTTTGTTTAATCAGCGGGAAAAATCTTAAAACCACGATTGGAAAACTCAAATTTTTGACAATCTAAGTGCTTGCTGTGTTCATGCTACCGTTTCCTTCCACCTGTCGAATTTTACCAAAGTTTTTTTTACGTTAGTTACATACGGTTCAATAATAAAAGAAAATAACATTATCAAAAATCCATGTTGAGCCGTACTTTTTGAGATAAAGGAGTGGTCCAACTCACCCCGTGTTACACTACATCCTAAAGCGGCGATGGTGACGATGGAATGTGACAATTACGCGATTATTAACACTCCTATACTCGCGCATTGGTCTGTCAGACCGAGAAATCAATAATTCGATCATTTCTCAGAAAATATCAACATCGTCGTTCGTCATCGTTTAGTGTATCGCATGTGTTGGTACAAAGGGGACGTGTGCCACTTTTTTTTAACACTTTCGGTCTGACACACCGACGCGAGTATAGGAGTAACTTTTTTGGACAAGTGCCTTTTTTCATATTCTAGAATATTGTTGAATGAAATGTATAAATTAATGTTAGTGGCGTGGGATATTTATTGAATATAATGCATAAGATCATTACCGGACTACTCTTATTTGATTTCAGTCCCTTTTTGTAATTGCATTGAACGGATCCATATATTAACTATTCGTCGATATATTCGTCGTTAGATTCATACGCTCAAAAGCAAAATATAAATGTTTGACTTTCGTATAGTTATTCGCTAAATATAATGGTCATGCATATACAGACTTTTGAAAGAATTTCACTTGTGGAAGAATTGTAAACAGTAAACTATAAACTAATCGGTGGCTTATGGTAATTTTTAGCAGTTACAGTTTCGGGGATATTTTTTTATAATGAAAAATATTAACAAAAAAACAAGAGAAAGAAAAGGAAGGTCCTAGAAATCCTTTTTTTATGCCCTATCTATAAAAAGGTATTAATTCTTAGTTTACCAAGAATACAGAGACAAAGAATATTAGAAATATGCGAAGTTTATATTCCAGAACCTTTATCATCTGGTGATTATCTAGAAGGTCAGTATACATTCTTCTCTCCGATAAAAGACCCGAAAACACGCAACAACTGCATGAAATGAAAAAAAAAAGTTTGTTTCGAGCATGCAGTTATGCTATGTTCTGATTCTAACTCCAATGAAACCACAATCGATTAATACGATTTTATATTATTTTATAGCTCTTTATACTTCCATGAATTATATTCACTTAATTACTTTCAATTAATAACAGTGAAAAATTCAAATTTCGTTATTTGTGTTGGAGTATCAAAAATTACTCTATTATGAGGAGGCTGAATTAGATGACTATTAAAACATAATAAAGACGAAGAAAACATATTTTTTGGGGTTTTTTCATTTAATCATACCCTCTTTTAAAAATAAATGCCAATAAAGCCTGAAGAATACACAATGGCAACATTACAGAGAAGTTCAATTTTCGGTCTGTGACACCGTGCGCGAGTATACGTGTTACGATTTTGCACGCGAGTACAGGAGGGTTAAGAAAACGATGAAATGTATGAATTCATCACACTCTCCGCTTCACTCATAGTTTTAATTTATCTGCACACATCCTCAGCAATGGTACAATTTGTGGAATGTGATATATTAAATTACATCGAGCTTAGCTTGCAATTGAGCATGCGAGCATACATTTTAGCCGCTGCTGGCGACATCAGATTTTCGCGTTTTTTCGCCTCCGTGCTATGCATGACTGTACCTCTATTTCGCCCGGTTTTATCAAAAGAAGAATTTCGTATTAATCCTATACCGTGCTTTCCCCAAGTCGAGGACATGTACATTTGCGAGTACAGAACGGTGTATACAACAGTGGGACAGTGTCAGGATGTTCTGGGCAGCACTCGCTGGACGCTGGATGTGAAGTATGCTGCAATGGTGTTTCCATGTTGTGAGATGTTCATAGTGTAGTATTTTTTTTTTGCACCAGTAAGCTTTTTATGCTCCACCGCAGATGGATGATAGACGCCAGGTAGCAGCAATGGCACCGGTGCATGCACATGCAACACATATGTAAAAGTCCTTCCGTTGCCATGCCATTGCGAGCAAATGGTCAGAAAATTGGAGGATGCATCATGAAGCAAGAAAGAGGAATAATGCATGAATTTATGGTATTTTTATGCATGCAAGCGCACGAAACTGCCTGTTACAATTTAGTTGAGTAAATCCGCCGGAATTACTGGATAAAAGCGGCTTCAAGGAGAGCAGAAACTTTTCGTGCCAACGGGTAAAATATTTTTTAAACTGGTTTCCCTCGGAAATGGTTGCTCGGTTATTTACTATTGTGCAGAAATATACCAATGTACGAATCATTGGTCTTTTGAAAGAACGTAGCTATTTAGGAAACCAATCCAATGAGAAAATAGAATTCGAAAACCATTGCTGATTTACACATTTCGTCGAGTTTCTTCTAGTTTCACATGCATGTTCATGTTTATGTTTCCACTGTTGTGTTTTCGAAGTTGAATTATCAAAATTCATACAACTCCGGGTATAAAATCCTCAAAACATCAATTAATATGAAATGAACCTACTTTAGCTGGTTTTTGTTCATATAAGATTTTAAACCCGACTATTTGAATAGTAGGGGAAAGGGGGGTAGTTTCGGACGGGGGTAGCTTCGGACAACGCTTTTAAAAATTAAGTGGTACAATTTTCAACCAAATTAAAAATAGAATACAAATAAAACAGCTGTCATATGGTTTGACATCTCCTGATCGTTTATTACTTACGAAAACAACACAGTGCCCTTTTTCATACACGTTTCGAAACTTTTGAGCTGGAAGTTGTAAGCATTTTCCTAATTCCTTTGTGAACGATTAAGAAATTTAAGTACACCACCTCAGTTAGTAACTAATATGAAATGAAAAAAACGTGCATACAATGGGAAAATAAAGGTCTATTTATAAGATAAAATTATGATTTGTCTTCGGATGGGGGTGGGGCATATTCGCACGTCGTTCACGGGGCACATTCGGACACCTCATAAAATTTGTGTCTGATTGTTGTATACTAACAAACATCAATTTAGTCTGATTCTCAGACCTAATGATGGTTCAAAACTTCGAAAAAAAAACCGTTAAAACCAGCATCAACGAAGATGAGATGGAAAGAGCTATCGAACTAGTTTCGAATAGAACGTTTTCATGATTTTAGCTCACCGGTGGTCCAACTGGGTCCATTGTCTTTGCTAATTTCTCAACTAACGGTTACATAACGGGAAAACTGTTTTGCAATGTTCTGGAACATTTGAAAAAGGTAGCAAAAAGCAACGTAAACGAATCAATTCCAAAATATCAAAAATCAATCAAAAAGTCATTGCACTTTGGAAACAATGAAATATTGCCGAGAGATTTTCACAATTCATATATCTTTTCCACCTTATGTCACAAATCGCTTACAACTGCTGGATGTTTCAGTTATGGTCCCTTTCAAGCAAAAGCTCTCAGTTTCCCAGAACGATTGGCTATTCAACCATCCTGGAAAAAAATATTTCTATACACGACCGTTCAGGTATAGTTGTATCGGCATTCTTTCAATCTGAGTAATATCCTAGCTGGATTCAAAATGACAGGTTGCTATCCATTCTCAAGAAAGGTTTTTCGGATAAGGATTTTGAATGCTCAAATGATTTCACCTGCTGGAGCGGAGGTAGCAACTGACTCATCGGGTAATACAACAATACTGCAAAACATTGCGTCTACAGCACAGATAGATTTTACTTTGGCAACTTTGTCCCCGGAAAATGTTGAACCTTTTCCAAAAGCTTCACCGCGGAAAACCACCGCTCGAAAACGGAAGAAAGCAAAATCACGAATTATTACTGACTCTCATAGCAAGCAGTTTCCTTTCAGTCAAAAACTGATAAACACAAAAATGCAGAATATGCTGGAAATAAGAGGAAACGGAAATAATTGCTGATAAACATAAAATTTTATTTTTTTTTTCGTTGTCCGAAAGCGCCCCAGTACTGTCCGAAACTTCCCCTCACATGGCACATTCGGACAAAAAGGCAATTTTCAAAAAATCGAATAAACCAATCGTAATTGCATCAATGCACACCTTTAACACTCTCATATGATACATTGATGTCCAAATGACAACTGAATTGAGGATTTTTTTTAAGTTTACAAAAAATATTAAAAATCAAGGAAAAAAAAGTGTCCGAATGTGCCCCCTCTCCCCTACTTTAAAACAATTTATAAGAAATGCAATTATAAACATGGTTCAGTAATGTAATCCGTGGTGCTCATTTCCATGATTCGGAAAACAAACTTATTAAATTTTAAGGAAAATATTTTCCAAAAATACAACTTACGAATGTTTATGTACAGCACCTCTATATTGTGTGTATTACAGGTTTACCGAGATAGGGCACACGAAGTTATCAGCGGCTTATCATTATAGTCTCAGACTCGGTTTACGGAATAGTATTTTCAGCCTGTTTGATCAATTATACAGAGTTCCCGTCAATACAATCAGACTGTGCTTTTCCAATTCAAGATAGCAATATATGCTCAAATGTCAAGAATCCAATTCTAAATCGAACGCCAACGCAACGCTGCGTCAGGAAAATTTCTCAGATATAATCATCTGCCTTCATATCAAACAGAACATAGTGGTGATAATCGTATTCAACGCCTAATCTAAGAGATTGGTGGTTCAAAGCCTTATTCCTCGCTTTACTCTACCACGTTGCCCGAATAGTCAGGTAAGGGCAAAATAAAGTTTCAGCGGTTGAGCCGTTGTTATTGTATCGTTATTGGTTGCGGTGTAGGCAAATTGACATTGCGTCTCCATTTCGCAATTTCAGTCGCGTTGAGACTCAGCAGAAAACTACATCATCGATTTTTTTAGCGTTACGTAAATTGTAGGGTAACACGGGGTGAGTTGGACATATGGGGTGATTTGAACCACCCCTTCATCTCAAAAAGTACGACTTAACTTGGATTTTTTATAATGTCATCTCCTTCTACTGTTGAACCGCACGTACCTAACGTAAAAAAACTTTGGTAAAATTGGACAGGTGGAAGGAAACGGTAGCATGAACACAAAATGTGAGTTTTCCGATCGTGGTTTTAAGGTTTTCCCCGCTGATTAAACAAACTTTTCGTGTATTGTGCAGTCAAGTTCTGTTCGTCTACAGAAGAGGAACAATTTGATGCAGCGAAACTGTCAGTTTGATAACAATAAATGGAATTAATTGTATTTTAATTTTTGCAAGTTGTGTGGGGTGACAGGGACACGTTTCTGTGGGGTGAATTGATCCTACAGGTTTCCGGCTTTTCTTTGATCTAATTGATTCCAGATGCCGCTGAATTACAAAAAAGGATGGGCAGACAACGTTGGAAGAAGGGAGAGCTTGAAAGAGCAACGCAGGCCATCAAGAAGGGATTTTTTTGACCAAGCATCGAAAGTGTTTGAAAATGCTCGAACAACAGTGAAAAGATCCATGCAGAATTCGAGATGGTCTCAATCTAATTTTTCTGGTCTGGAATCTGGCCAAGACACCTGTTATCGATCCCAGAACACTGTTACTGTTTGTAATATTATCCCAAAATACTTTACATAAACATAAGTATGTTTTTTTCGATGAAACACACGCTGGACCAAATCACCCCACAGACGGTCCAAATCACCCGCATCAAATGTTAATGTCCAAAAATAATCTCTTTAATTTTATGATATATTTGGTAATTTGAAGCTTGATATAATGATTAAACATTATTGATTGAGAGAAAACAAGTGTAGCTCGCTATACAATGTCACATTTTTTATTTAGACCGTATTGGTTTGGAAATATTAGGCGATTCGCTTAGGTGGTCCAAATTCCCCCCTTTTCCCCTACATGTTGCCTAAGAGGTAAATCGCTCTTTTGTCTGAGTTGACGGCATCGTCCGGATTAAGTGGTGATACAAACAATGGCGCGTGTGCAGTGTTCGGTCTGGCGTTGACACATTGAAAAAATTTATTCGTTGCTCCCATCCGGTCATTCTGTTCGATTTTGACGTAGGATTACGTCTTTGATTTCTATATAGGGGTTCACTCTATGAAATTGAAAATAAGGCATGTAACGATTCATCAAGTGATTTCAAACTCATACTACGCAAAATCGTTAGTGCGATATACAGTAGAACCACGAATATCCGCGAGCGTTTGATCCGCGGTACAGATTATCCGCGAAAGCGAGTTCCATAGTAATTCTATAGAGCTTCCCGAAATTAGTCAGTGAGAGGTAAGCACTTGCTCTTTTGTTTTGATTATGGCTTCCAGAGTATCAGTACACGGCCTTACAGGATAGTTTAATGATTTCTGTATTGATAAAGCATAGTTTTCATGCTGAAATGTTTTTACCTTACAATTCCCAACAAGTCACCCATACATCGGAAGGTAGGCACTTTCACAGGATTTTTCTAACAACAACTTTTTCATGATTTCTTTGAAAACATTACTAAACAAAACTGAGAGAATCCTAGTTTTGTTTAAAGTCAAAATAGCAATATAGCGTATTCGATAAAAGTTTTAGATTTTATTAAAATATGAACTTTTGTCAAAGATGTTAACTTTCTATCTTTTGTAGATTCTGTTATACATTATATTTTTGTAAGGAGACTTCTGAAAATATAGTGTCTCACTCATAAAATTTTCGTTTGTAAATTCTCGCATGTCAACAGTTTGCAAATATAGAAAAAGTTTGCAGAACATGTAAATCGCGATAATTTATGCATAAAAATGTTACGAGTTAAACAGTTCGGACTCGATTATCCGGAGATTCGATTATCCGGGATTCGATTATCCGGAATTTTTATACTCGATTATCCGGAGTATTTTATTTTTGATTTTCGTAAATTTTGAATAATTCGTATAATAATTCCATATTGAATAGCTAATATGGGTATCAAATGAAAGGACTTGATTAGTAGAATACAGTTATTTAAGAAAAACGCAAATCCAAGATGGCGGCCGCTACATAATGGGAGATTTCATATTTTCTCAGAACCCCATGAATATGGGTATCAATTGAAAAATATATATTTTTCCATAATCCCATCAATATGGGTATCAAATGAAAGGGCTTGACTGGTAGAACACAGTAGATCATGAAAAATCAAAATCCAATCCAAGATTTAATATTTTGTCAGAACCCCATCATTATGGGTATCAAATGAAAGAGCTTGACTAGTAGAACACAGTTATATATGAAAAATGCAAATCAAAATGGCCGCCACCACAAGATGGCGCCATATATATATTTTTTTCACAACCCCATCAATATGGGTATCAAATGAAAACGCTTGACAAGTAGAATACAGTTATTTATGAAAAATGCAAATCCAAGATGGCGACCACTACAAAATGGCGGATTACATATTTTCTCAGAACCCCATCATTATGGGTATCAAATGAAAGGGCTTGACTAGTAGAACACAGTTATTTATGAAAAACGCAAATCCAAGATGGCGGCCACTACATAATGGGAGATTTCATATTTTCTCAGAACCCCATCAATATGGGTATCAATTGAAAAATATATATTTTTCCACAATTCCATCATTCCATACCCATATTGTATCAAATGAAAGGGCTTGACTGGTAGAACACAGTAGATCATGAAAAATCAAAATCCAAGATGACCGCAGTTCCCAAATAAACAATTCCTTTTTAATGGTTCCATTAAGCTTGCCCTTTTTGTATGTATTTTTGGCTGTCCCAAATTAATAGAAAGTTGACCCCGCTCCTGTTGACTGATTGATCTGAAATTTGGAACATACATTTAATTCTACTGTCATTATAAAACTGCGTATTCCATGATCTTGAAAATCTCTTGACTTGGAGAATACACTACACTATGAACAACATAAATTCAAAAATGTCACTGCCACAAAATGGTCGACTATATATTTTTTGCAATCCCCTCAATATTGGTATCAAATGAAATGATTTGACTAATAGAATACAGTATATCATCAAAATATTCCGAATAAAGTTAGGTAAGAAAAAAAAATTAAAAAAATATATTTTATTAATGATTTTAATGTAGAGAAATATTTTAATGATACAGATGATTTACTAAAAACTAGAAAATAAAATAAGTAAAAACTTTTTAAGTAAAACGGCTAGAAAATAATTAGACATGTAGCAGTTAATAGTTATCATATCCGTTCCTTCATTAAACTGAGGCAATGATGAGACCAAAATAAAATCGTGGGGTATATGATGAAACAACTAACTGTGGATAATGAAAATCCAACGTTTATTTCTAACTTAATTTTCCTCGGAATATTTTCGTGATGTACTGTATCCTATTAGTCAAATAGTTTCATTTGATACCTATATTGAGGAGATTGCGAAAAATACACAGTCGACCATTTAGTGGCGGTGACCTCAATACTAAATGAAACCATTTAAAAATTAATTAGTTGTTCGGGGCTGCGGCCACCTTGGAATTGGATTTTTCATTATCTGCTATGTTCTACTAGTTGAGACCTTTCTTTTGATACCCATATTGATGAGGTATTGAAACAAAATGTATACGGCCATTTCAGATTTGCATTTTTCATAAATAACTGTGTTCTACTAGTGAATCCCTTTCATTTGATATACATATTGATGGGGTTCTAAGAAGATGTGTAATCCGCCATTTTGTAGCGGCCGCCATCTTGGATTTCCATTTTCCATAGATGACTGTGTTCTACTGGCCCTATCATTCGATACCCATATTGATGGGGTTTTGGGAAAACCCATATTGATGGGATTTTGAGAAAATATGTCCATAATCCGTCATTTTGTAGCGGCCGCCTTGTTGGATTTTCATGATCATGGAATACGCCGTTTAATAATGACCCCAGAAATAAGATGTATTCCAAATTTCAGATCAAACGGCCAACAGGAAGGGGGTTAAATTTCTATTAATGTGGTACAGCGCTACAGACAAAGTAACAAAGTTACAAAGTCACAAACATACAAACGGGTCAACCCAGATAAAACCGTTTAATAAATAAGTGCAAATCATAATTATATTATGTTTACCGATAGAAAATTCGTTATTTTTGACTCGATTACGCGGAGGATTCGATTATCCGGAGTGAAAAAAAATCAATACTCCGGATGATCGAATCCGACCTTTATAGCGTCGACAAAAGTTTTAGATTTTATTAAAATATGAACTTTTGTCAAAGACATTAACTTACTATCTTTGATAGATTCTGTAATACATTGCATTTTTGTAAAAAAAATAATGAAAAAATAATGTTTTTTTTCCAAAGACGTTTATTTATTTTTATTTTTTTTTATTTAAATCGTTTATTTTTACAGGCTCAGTTACATAGGTTTAAAGGAGCCGAACTCCTTACTGTATTGTTACTAGTATATATACATTTTTCCTTAATTCTAATGTTAATAATATAGGAAACCGATTACTCGTGGTCGACTCGAGTTTAGAAGGGTGACATATTTTCTTCAGGAAAAGGAGGGGATATGTTGACAATGATCACACTCACACTCTCAATCACACTCATCACACTCAATTCTTAAACCTATCTTATATCTAATATGTATTTACATTTCATCTTATTCTTAAGAAGGGATCCGATCTCTCACAAAGGAAAAGGAAAAGGAAAAACTAAGGGAATAAGGACAATCACACACGAAGATCGATAGCTTTAAGGAATACATATATTTGGGACATGTAATCAGCGTTTATTTATCAGACTCAATGAAATTGCAATATCAAAATTTTTTTTGATATGTTTTAACGAAATCAGCAATGATTTCCTTCATTTCATTCTCTAAGCGACATTTTATAGGTCTTATGGTTCTTGAGTTAGAATTTTTCGAAAAAAAAAGTTCAAAAAAACTCAAAATAAGAAAAATCATTCCAAAACAATAATAATGTTGTATGTAATGTTGGTTAGAAGATGAAATGTAGGAAAATATTTATATTTTCATCGAAAAATATCAAATGAATTTTTAAAATAAAATTTCGTTGAAAAACAAAAAATTTCAATATTAATACTAATGTTTCTCACAAATACGTTTTTCTTTAATTCTGAAAAAATATATATGAAAAAAGGTAATAAAGATAAAGAAAACCAAATTGGTTCAGATTTTTCAACGGGATTCGATAGAATAGGCACCTAAGTGTAACTATAGGATATGTAGAAAATAATAAAATTATAACCATACTACACTGCGTTTCACAACTATAGAACCACTCATTTTTCTGAGTTTCCAGAGATATGTAAGAAATCGGTTGAATTGAAGTACAGGTCGGACTCGATTATACGTGATTCGATTATATATAATTTTGGACTCGCTTATATACAGATTAACATTTTTTTTCTATTTTCCAAATATGACATATTTCAC
Organism: Toxorhynchites rutilus septentrionalis; assembly: GCF_029784135.1. Lineage (NCBI taxonomy): Eukaryota > Metazoa > Arthropoda > Insecta > Diptera > Culicidae > Toxorhynchites > Toxorhynchites rutilus. The sequence continues at coordinate 218,341,290 of NC_073746.1, forward strand.
GAAAAAATATTACCTTTCAACGTCAAAGTGGAATTTAAGTAAATTTAAGTTAAGTGTTATATGTACAGTGGGGTCAAAATCATGATTTTTGAAGATTTTGCTTGAATTTTCACCAGGAATGGTTTATATCGATATTGCAGTGAAATTAAGATAGATAGATGTTGGGTGTCAAAGAACAAACGTAGAGCGGTTAAAGAACTTCAATTTAATTGATAGAAACAATCTAGTTTCATATGAATTTTTAAGACGAAAAATAATAATAACACATTAAAAATTACTAACTTTGAAGTTTTTAACTTTTAAAATGTTATTTAAATCCACTAATTTGAATGTTTCATAACTATACCCTGTACTAAATTTTCTCATCTTTCTAATGGAAGCAACAGGATCGTCTTCTTTAGCATACTTTTTAATGTAGCGCCAGTTTGAGGTAACAGAGTCCGAAACAAACAAAAAGTTCTATAATTGTCATTGTTGAAATTCGAACATATGCTTAGAAGGATTTTTCTCATAAAATATGATTCTCTATCACCTTCCAATTGAATTCGGGTTTTTATATGAGAAAGGTATTTTATGACTTTAAGGGGATGAATCAAAAATTAAATTCTTCTTTTATTTTCGAAAAACGAAAAATATGTGCATTAAAACGATTTTTTTTTCTATTTGACTCGATTATATACAGGATTCGATTATATACAGTGAAAATAAATCCAAAACTGTATATAATTGAGTCCGCGCTATATATAGTGTAGGACATAACAACTATCTTCATTTAAAATACTGGTCATTTGAACTTTTTTGTCTTGTTCAGGCGCGAAGCATTCAAAAAACAGAAATTACAGTGTTTAATAACTATAGAACCAGATGGAAAAACTCTCACTCTTCAACAAAATGAACTCCAGTTTCACATGAAGTAATTACGTTTTTTTTATCCGCTTCACTTTCCTGAAGTTCTCCATCCCTATAAATAAGCAGCGCTTACCACCCGATGAGATCAATTTACTACCACAGGACCGCGAACTTCCATAGCAAAAAAAAAAGTAAAAATTAAAGATTCTTGAGCAATGAAACTCAATTCAAATGCAATTTCTACAGATAATCACAGAACTTCGTCAAGGTCCCGTTCGTGCCCCTAGTCCCAGACCCATTTACTCTCATATCACGGAAATGATATTTCGGATGTACGGAGAATTGAATATGCTTATCTTGATGAATCGAGTGTCGAACGCCCAAAAGAGGCTACAATCGAAAGAGTATCAAAGAGTAACATTTATCGAGAATAGATTTAGATGCAACTTCAAGCAAATGATTACTATGCAAATGGTAGTCCTACGTTAACCTCGCCGTTATATCACAGATATAACCCACTTCTAGTTTGTTTTTCCATTTTGGGTGGAAAAAGCTGTAGATTTGAATCCCGACATCCTTCAACAACTGGAGGGTTTAGTTTTCATGAAGTCCCGTTCGCAGGCTATCGACCGCTTCAACCATGTCAGGATCAAATAAAAGAGTTCAGGTTTTGTTGAGAAAGCAAAACCAAAAAATCGTATCCATCGGGATTGTAGACAACTTTTTGAGCTTATGAGGACAACATGATTTTGCTAAGAATCTACAGTGTGTGACATTTTTAGAACTGTTTCATCTGTTTACTCCTTTTTCGCAGTTTCGACTGATCGCTAAGAAATATTTCTGAGTCACACACTGCCGTTCTACGCATAGTTGTCCCATGTTACTTTTTGATGATTATCACTTTTCTTCATAAAACTTGTTTTTATGCATAATCTTACGGAAAAACACAAAAAAAACATATAGTTTATTCCCAACTTTAAAAAAAACAACATCAAGCTCAATTGTCCCATGTTGATATTCTATTCATAACTGTCCCACCATGTATTTTTTGTAGATCCATATCGAATAGGTCGGTTCAAGGTCAAGAATTTCATGTCACACTTTCAGCAGGCCTAATGCACTTTTTTTTTGGTTTGGAAGAACGAACTAATTCTCAAATAAAAAAGAAAAAGCTTAACAGAACACGTGTACACCTTGTTAGCGAATGCCCAATCACAATGAAATTTATATTCTGCGAGGGTGTTGCAGATCACCCATTTCCTCATGAAACGATGTTTCTATGCATAATCTTTCGAAAAACACGAAAAAGTTATTGTTTGTTCCCAGTGTATCAAAAAACAACATCAAGTTCTTGGATTGTCGCTGGCCGTTATGGACACTATCGGAAAATTATCAATTGCTAAGTATTACTAATATTATCGTTAGTTCTCATAAGCTTTCAACCCTGTTCCCATACCTTCGTGAAATTTCGATATACATATGTAAATATCACAAAACTATCCATACTCCCTCCATTACACACTGCGTTTCGCTACTATAGAACCAGTCATTTTTTCTGAGTTTCCAGAGATATGTACGAAGTCGGTTGAATTGAAGTATATAATGCAGGACATAACAACTATCTTCATTTAAATGACTGGCCATTTGAACTTTATTGTTGTGTTCAGGCGCGAAACAGTTCAGTTGAACTGGACAGCAGAAACAGGAGGCTACCAATTGTTGAGTTACTAAATAATAGCACAAACAGTTCGATGCTTCTAGTTGCAAAGCAGCAAAGCGTGTGTGAACGAGAGGTGTATCTCCATCACCATTTTCAAAACTACTCGAAATAGATTTTCTGGCTGTAAAAAATTCAACGTTCAAAATCCGCACACAAAATTAATTCTCAAAATTCGAGTTTTTATTCGATTATCATCAAACTTTCAGGGAGTAAAAAAGAAACAAGTTTTAGCATCATTCATTTAATTGATTTCACCTTTATATCCGAATGCGCAAATCTTGGCCTTAACCCCAGCCATAAGGTTCTGTTCGATCTCAGAATAGACCATTTGTTTGCATATTAACCCATGTTTTCTTCATTTCTTCTACATTCGAACTTAGGTGTTCGGTTTCCGTTTAAAGTCCTCAGCCACGCGTCTGTGATCGTTGTCGTTAACCCGAAGGCCTTTTTCCGGATCTTGTCTTCCGATGAACAGTCAGACGTTCTTCGAACCGTTTTATGATACCAGATATCGTGGAATTCGCGATTCCCAACTTGTTTTTTGATGGTACGATGCGACAGTGCCTTATTCTCGAAGTACTCGCGCAGAACTTGTTCGCGTACGCACTGTTCGTTCGTCGCCATTTTGAAAACTTTTGCGTGTCTGATGAAATCAACTCACAGAGTGTAAATAATACATATTAAACAATTTCAATTAATTTTACCCAACGGATCAAAAGTTAGAGCAATTTGAGTGTGTGCGGGTTTTTAAACGGTACACCCTTTAACATTAAGCAACTGTATGTACATTTCTGAGCAAGCGTTATTGCCAAAGCGATTTGAAGAAATGGAAGCTTCTTTGAAAGCTATTCAGTATTATGAAGTAATTTTTACCTCAAAACTCCATCTAGTTTCGAGTATTTTCTGTCTGAACCAACAACTCAGACAAATTTAACACGATATAGAACCGCCCAGTTACGCTGCCTCCATTGAGCAAGAATTGAGCGAAAAACAAAATCAGTTTCCCATTCAGGTTGAGGTTATTTTGAGGTGGCAAAACTTTTGTCAAAATATAAGTAAGTTGAAAAAGCCGCATCGTAGTCTGGTTGTTGGGCGGGAAAAGGGACACCGAAGAACTACTACCGCAAACACATCTGGCAACGGGGTGGAAGGACGGTGGCGGGAAACATGAAACTCATCAAGAGCATCTTATATACGAGTATTGCCTGGACTGTATTTTTATTGCATCTTTGTTGATTCTTACAAAGTTTCGGGGGGAAGCAAACAACTCGTTCGGAGAAAAAAAGTTTATAACTGCAACTTCCTCCGGTTGGACATCTTCTCTAGCAGGTGGTGCCGAAACGAAAAATAAGCGACTATAGCCATGTGACAGAGCCAGCGGACTATCCGGAGCGATGAACTTAAGCAACTCTATATATATATATATATATATATTGCAAGATACTCTCTTGAAGCTGAACTTTTGGGAAATTTATTACAAATTCATATCACTAATTTTCAACGTATACTACAGGAGATGAAAAAAGGCTTACAGCGAATTTATTTCAAAAATTCTCTAGTAGTAATAATGCACAACGGAATAAAAGCAAAACCAATATTATGAATATAATAGTAAACACATACCTTCACTAAATATACGGTGGAAAGTTTCTGTAGTTTGTTATGTCTTTTCTCTGCTTTTTTAGTTACCAGATTCTACACATTTTGTCCATCTCTCAGGCAAGTTGTGGATTCCTTTCCAATATAATTTTCCAGTTTCAATTTCAATACGCCGAACAACTAACTTACATTGTTTTTTTTTGCAGAATGACACAAACATAATTTTCAAATTCAATGTTAAATGAAAAAAAGACATATATGTCAAATTGAAAGAATACGAACAACTCTGGTAGTAGCATCTGAAATATCAATCGTACAAATTCAACTCCTGGTATATGCTGCAACAATTTTCTTCACTCATCATTTCATTGAAATCGTACAGCAGATTTTTTTCAGTACCTAATGAACACATCGTTTCGTAAACTGTATAGAAAGCGTATAAAAATAATACTACTAGCAAGACATTCCATTGACTGTGGCACAAAGTTGTATGTGTTAATCGAGAATGTGCAGAATATTGGGTAAAATAATTGCTAAAATCTAATTTGAGCAGCTGTGGGTGAAGTGGAATTGGAAACAAATGTAATTATCCTTTCACGATTCTCCACGCTTCATTGTCGGTTCCAATTTGTTCGCTCAAGTTCTAGTTGTGTAATTGTAGCGCGAAATACTCCTGATAGTAGGAAATAGTAAATTGAATTCTTAAATGAAAAAACTAACAGCTCGTTTGTAGTTCGAGTAGTTCGTTGCAACGTTCGAGGTTTTCAAACGATAATTGTACGCTTTAATAACAACCGTGGAATATCTACGATTGTCTGTGGCCTCCATAATGAGTTCGAATCGTGTGAACAAATTTGCATATAACAACAGCCATTTTCCGACCCCCACGTGTCTCGTTGTTATCATCATCTAGTGGTTTAACGGTCAAAGTTTTTGCCACACCGGCACGTGAAAAAGTAAAAATTGAAACCACTGAGGGCACCTTCGCCGCCTGGCATACCAACATAAAATTGGATGTCTCAATTATTTGCTCTGCGTTTATGTTCGAAGGGGGAGCCAGCATAAAAGGCAAACGATGAAGACATGCACGCAATGTCATTATCGAACTTTCGATTTTTACTAAACAATGAAAACTTAACTATTGGAAAAAACAATAATCGTGTGTTCGTTTTGTTTGGATGCACTGCGGTAACAAATACACATTTATCTAATTAATTATGCTGTTTGCATAAATATAATTTTGTTGGCGTTTGCTTTGAAGGTGATGCGAAACGAAGAATGATAAATTATTGATTTCATCATACAATGTTTCGCAACGTTCAATGATTTATGTGTGAGCCTGGTGTCTATGTTCATGTGGACTTTGTTTGACCATGTAGAAATATCTTGATGCACAGCGAGTTTTTATCAACATTATCTGTATTGTTTAAATGATTTAATTCGACTTTTTTTCCGGTAATCAATGCATAACATCGCTTTTGTTTGTACATAGCGACAAAAACAAAATAGTGTTTGTATGATATGTACCTCGATACTGGATGGTCGAGACCTCGAGAAAAGGTGCTAGAAAGTAGTGCTGATTTATTCTATGTGAGGTACACCGGTACAAGTTGAATTTTTTTTCGGTGTTTAAAGGTATCTGGTGGATCATACCATTGAGGAATGTGGCGGATCCTTCGGATGAAGGAGGCCGGGATGATAGCTCAGGAATCTGGATACGTTTTGCACTTTGGTTTTATGGAGACCAAACCAATCGGATGTGGCTTGTGGAGAATGGAAAAACACTTGGAATAATCTACTTAAACACGGTATTTATTGCGGTGTTACACGGTAAACGTTTGGATCTGGAATGGAAATAATATTGATAGGGATCTTCTTTATGCACATATTTATATGTATACGTTCGGCTTCCGTTATACTGTATGTCAGGATATTTTGCTGCTGCTGCTCGGGTTGTAATTGTGTCAAGCACCACACATTGCATTTATCATGGGTGGGGAGTGGATTGGATGGAGTTAAGGATAGGGATGGACATGGGAATTTGGAAATAGGGATACTTGCTTCTTTTTCGCGCTGTCGGTCGCGAACAGTATCTCAAAATCACTAAATAGGAGACTGTTTGCAGCAGATGCAAGCAGTGGTGCCACACGTACAGATTTATATGGAAAGGTACAGATTTTTTCGATGTTTTTGGTACAGATTCTGTACGGTACAGGGTACAGATTTTCGTCAAAAAGTACAGATTGGTACAGATTTTTTCCGCGTGTGATTTTTTTCTTACATTTGAACAAAGCAACATTAAGATACATAACGATTTTTACGCCGCAGTATCTCATGGTGCTGCTGATCATAAAAGCATTTACAATTAATAAAAATCGATCAGTTTCATAAGGACGAAATTCGTTGTGTTAGAGGCGTTTTCTGGGTTCTACTATGGGAATAATGATAAATTTACTCCGTAAGTAAATCACAGTTTCAGAAAACGAGCATGTGTAGGATTGGTGGACAAAAATTTGATGTTTAAAAAGAATTGACGGTTCGATCGCATTGTCGGCGCAAATGGTTTTTATTTTCGTAATTATGGATTGTTGATTGTATTGCATTGTATTGATTGTATTGCTAATATTTTGCGATAAAGAACAAATAGGTCTCGATAGGGTTTTGAACCAGTAAACAAGCTGATTAGTTCAGAATCTGAAGCCTCTATTCATTAAACCATGTCATGACCTTCCGGATCTTATGAATTGATTCCAAATTACCCAATTTTCACATTTTTTAATGCAAAAACAGTAGTAAATGATTCTGAAGTTCTTCATTGCACGTCTGACTGTGTATTCTTGTTTATGAAAAGCTATCTGAACCAGGCCTATATTATCCTCAAACCATCAAACTGCCGCCTACAAAGTTACGAGTTGAAAAATTACATTACACGTTCCGTAAGTCCTTCTTGTATGATTAAATTCTGTTAATTTCTTTTTATCAGAGAAGTTCTCCCGAAATAGTCGAACCCATGAGATTAGCTTCTACATTAGTTTTTGGACCCGCAGTTTTGGAGATGGGATTTTTCTGGCTTTGGGAGAATTTTCTCAAGAACACCTGGTTTAGATAGCTTACCATCAACAATAATGAATAGTGAGAAGTGCAATGAAGTACTTCAGAATCGTTCACTTCTGTTTATGCATCAAAAACCGTGATAATTGGGTAATTTGGCATCAATTCATAAAATCCGGAAAGTCATGGCATGGTTTAATGAATAAGGGCTTCATATTCTGGACTGATCAGCTTGTTTGCCAGATTAAAACCTAATCAAGAACTTATAAGAAGTGATTATACGAATAGTAGCGGACACGCAAACAATTAGGCTACGAAGACCCCCTTTTACTAGAAACTAATTGATGCCAATGTTTCATTACATTCCTCGCTAACAACTTGAAGGAGCTGGATGTGCTATTCATCACTCCTCAAGCATTGTTCTCGAAGTTTTTTTTCTCTTCTCCCCAACGAGTTGGTTTTTTTTTCTCGTGTGTTCTGTGGTGAATTAGTGCCCAAAGTGCCCAAAGCAGCCGGAACCGAGGAAGCAGTGCCTCTGCAGTAGTCTGGATCGGCGTCTGTAGTGGATAACCATAACGGCACCGTCAAAACGTGGTTGACGCTCAGTTGAGTACAACAATAACGATATTCTTCTGCTATTGTGTTGTCTCCGTAGCGCGTGGCTTTTGTGTCTCCCTTAATAGGGTAACAGAGCGCATATCGGAACAACAAATTTATGTAATTATTTTTATTTTATTGAAGTTTTTTTTTAATTTTTTTTTTAACAAGTGAGATAAATAAAAAAATTGTAAAGGTAATAATCGTTCGTTCTAAGAATGGAGGAGGGTGGGGGTCTAGACATGGACATTTCAGACTCCCCCTCGCTTGCTCAAGCAGGGTGTAGTAAGTCCCTTAAACGGACTCCTATGCCCGAAGATTCTTCTTCTGGGGACGAGTCAACTCACACTACCAAGCCCCCCTCCAAAAAAAAGATTGCAAACCTTTCCCCTGATTCCTCCTATACTTCCATCCAATCATCGACATCCCTTCCCCCCTCTGATGTTACTGTCCCCACTCAAACCTTGTCCTCGAATTCCTCTCCTATTGTTTCCGCTCCCCGTGTCAGGGTTTATCCGGATGATGCGCCTGGCGCTGGTCCTTGGGTTGTTTTTTCCGGCCCAAACCTAATGGTAAAGCCTTGAGGGACGTACAGATTATGACAGATCTGAAAAGATACACCTCTGTTTCCAAAATTTGCAAAGTAAGACCGAACAAACTGCGAGTTGTCGTGACTAACCGAAAGGACGCTAACGATATTATTGCTGATAAGCATTTCATCCTCGAATATCGAGTTTTTATTCCCTCCCATAACGTAGAAATTGGGGGCGTTATATCTGAAACGGGTCTGACGTGAAAACTATAGAAAGTATGGGAGTTGGCAGGTTCAAGAGGCTTCCTTCGATGGAAGTCAAAATATTGGAATGTCGCCAACTTGGAAAAGTTACCCAGGAAGGAGAAGAAAAGAAATTTACGCCGTACGACTCGTTTCGAGTCACTTTTGCTGGTGCCGCCCTCCCTGACTACAATAGATATACGAATAGATTTAAGAATTGAGTGTGATCATCAACATTGTAACAATTCCCTTATATCCCTTCCCCTTCCTGAAAGAATATGTCACCCTTCTAAACTCGAGTAAACCGCGAGTAATCGGTTTTCCACCTTTCTAACCATAGTGTTAGGAAAATTGTATATGTATAGTTTTAAAAAATACATTTAAGAATTCGGCTCCTTTAAACTAATGTAACTGAGCCTGTAAAAATAAAAAATTTATAAAAAAAAAAATGTTTCATTACCTTGTAAATTCTAGATGCAGTATCACGACCAACAGAGGATATTTTCAAAAATAAAAAGGGCTTTAATATGTGTATTCGAAACTGAAATAATGAGATTTATTCAAAAATTATATTTTTATGTTGTATTTTAATTTTTTTTTATTCAGTGTCCTGTTTCTATGGTGGAGCTTTATCGTAAATTACGGCACATTTGTCATTATTGGTGGAATACGACCATAGATGTTATGAATAGCACAACAAGTTGAGATTACAATACAGATGTTTTTATTTTTCTATTGCAAATATTAACGATATTGTATATAGACCGATAAAAATGCGTTATAATATTTATCCCCAGCTCTTTCAGCGTCTATATATAGGGTTGGGGAAAAAGAAATGTCGTATTTCTGTCGTACCATTCTTATTGATCATTTCTGGCCGCTTCTGGTGAATCGCCTGCTTCAAACGGTCAAGCTGCTCACAGTGGAGAACCGAGTTAAGGGTCTGGCCATAGTTGAGTAGCTCATAGTGGGTGATTCCCTTCCAATCCCACCAAACACACAGCAAATCTTCCTGGCCGTCAATCCGGGCTTGACGATGGTTTGGGCCGGCTCACCACGCTTCGACCACGACTTTTTTCGCTTTAGGTTGTCGTACGTGATCCACTTTCCATCACCAGTCACTATCTCCTTCAAAAATGGGTCGAGTTCGTTCCGTTCCAGCAGTGGATCACAGGTGTTGATTCGGTCTAAAAGATTTTTTTGCGGCAACTCGTGTGGCACCCATACTTCCAGCTTTTTCTGGAATACAATCTTCCAAACGATAGTATGGTCTATACCTAGTTCCTGGCCAATTGAGCGAGTGCTAATTATATTATAACGCATTTTTATCGGTCTATGTACAATGTCGTTAATATTTGCATTAGAAAAATAAAAACATCTGTATTGTAATATCAACTTGCTGTGCTATTCACAACATCTATGGTCGTATTCCACCAATAATGACAAATGTGCCGTAATTTACGATAAAGCTCCACCATAGAAACTGGACATTGAATAAAAAAAAAATACAACATAAAAATATAATTTCTGAATAAATCTCATTATTTCAGTTTCGAATACACACTATTAAAGCCCTTTTTATTTTTGAAAATATCCTCTGTTGGTCGTGATATTGCATCTAGAATTTACAAGGTAATGAAACATTAGCATCAATTAGTTTCAAATAAAAAAATTCAAATTAAATTGTATTGCCGTATTTCTTATTTTTTTTATGAGGGTGCCCATTTTCATTTTGGTGTGGTCCGAAAAATCATTTTTTTCAATTTTTCCTCAAAAATGACTTTTTTCAAAAATTCATAACATTTGAACTACTGAACCGATTGAGATGATCGATATATCTAATTGAATTGAGCTAGTCTTTCATAAAAAATGTTGAACATGCAAATTGTTTTTGTTTTCGTAATTATGGATTGTTGATTGTATTGCACTACAGAGCGCTATATATTTTTTTATATTTTTTCTTTAAAGTTGTGGAGAATCAGAGATGCTATTTCTTTCGTTTTTGAAGTATAATTTACAAAGTTAACGTATGGTTAGAAAAACCAATTTTTCCTTCTTTTTCCCACTATAAAAATTCATAACTTTTGAACTATTAGACCGATTCAGACGAACGATTTATCAAATTGAAGCTTATGAATTAGTTTTATTTGTAAAAATACTACTTTTACGATTTTTTGGATTTTCGTTTTTATAATTATTGATAGAGTTAGTTTTTCATAGTTTTCTCGGTTAAAGATAGAGTGCGCTATATTTTTTTATATTTTTTCTGGAAAGTTGAGGATTTTTTACATAACATATGTTTATATCAGAAATGCTATTTTTTCGGGTTTGAGATATGATTTTTAAAATTTAACATGTTTTAAGTCTTCGTTCAATATTCCTATGTGACTAGACTAGACGTTAGCGATTAGAATCCAATTTTCCCGCAAGTGTGATATTTTTTCAAATAAGCTCATTGGCTTCAATGGATATGTCGGATATGTGGATATGTCGTTCATCTGAATCGGCTCAGTAGTTCAGAAGTTATGAATTTTCGAAAAACGTTTTTTTTGGATAAATGGGGAAAAATTATTTTTCGGACCACCGGTTAACTTTGAAAAATCATATCTCAAAAACGAAAAAAAACTTCTCTGATATATAGCGCCCTCTAGTCCAAAGCCATGAAAACAATAAAAAAAACGGTTACAATCAATAATTACGAAAAAAAAATCCATCACTTTTGCAAGTTCAATATGTTTTAGTAAAAGACTTACCATCTAGTTTTACCATCACCTAGTTTTACCATCATTATGGTAAAACTATATGTTTAGGAGTTACGTTGAAAAACATTATCGCTATGTTGATGATGTATTTGGAAAATTTGTTGAAAATATATATATAACACGACAAACATATTAAAAGAGCCTATTTACTATAAAAAAAGACGATAAATTAAAAATATTTACTTGAATACCTCGAAAAAGGCTGCAGTTAGAAGGAGATTGATCAAGAGCTTTTTTATTTTAATTCACATCAGAATTCATAATTTGTGGTTAAAAATGATTGTTAATATACAAAAATTCGAAGTTTAGAAAATTAATAAAAATTCGATGTTCCACAAGTTCGTCAAAAATAGTTTTACCATCTTACCTTTTATTAAATTTTCTACATGACTTCTATTTCATATAAAAATAAATTAAACATGTATATATATATATATATATTTTAGATATTGCAAATTGAAGTTTTACTCATGTTTCTCATGGAATTGAATACTATTGAGTATCTATGGTGGGAAATCAAGACCTTCACCTTCACCAGGAATCTCCAACTAAGTTTGCTTCCCATACTTTTGAAATTCCTCTGTTATTCTTGTTCTGTCCATGCAACATAAAATCCATGGAATCCCAGATCATCAACGCTCCTATTCTATTCCGCCGATATTTTCGGCATAATATGGGAAAGTTAGATCTGATAAAATGTTCTTTAAAAATGCATCTTCAATGAAAATTCCAGTGCCTCTTTCAAACTCAAAGATCCTTGTTCCGTGTATGTCGCTGAAATGGGTGCGATATACTACGCATTAGGGATCATTGAAGCATTGCCCATCGACCATTATTTTATTTTTTAAGACAGTCTCAGCTCAATAGTTGATAAACGCTCATCTTATTTCCTAACAAGAATAAGACATCTATTGAGGGTTTTGGTAGAAAAATTATTCAAGACTACCTTAGCATGTGTTCCCTCTCATTGCTCGATTCCGGGGAATGAGAAAGCGGACTCGTTAGCTAAGGTGGGCGCTTCAGAAGGCACACTTTTTGAAAAGCAAATTGCTTATAATGAATTTTTCCACATTCCTCGTCAGTACACGCTCGTAAGTTGGCAGCGCATGTGGAGTGAAGATGAGTTCGGTCGTTGGTTACACACGATTATCCCTAAGGTCTCGACGAGTGCATGGTTCATGGGATTGAATGTAGGTCGTGATTTCATTCGCGTGATATGTCGGCTTATGTCCAATCACTACAACCTAAACGAGCATCTTTATCGCATTGGGCTTGCAGCAAACAATCTTTGTGATTGTGGCGATGACTACCACGACATCGAGCATGTTGTCTGGTCGTGTATCCGGTTCCATGCTACCCGCTCTCAGCTCTCAAGAGCATTGAGGGCACAAGGCAGATAATCGGATATCCCTGTTCGGGCTATCTTAGGTAGCTTGATCTTCTGCTTCATCTATACCTGTTCCTCAGAAACGCTGATGTCAACGTTTAATGATGTTTTCTTCGTTGTGTTCCTGTTTCATATCCCTCCTATCCGATCTATAATCTTTTTTTTTTCTCTATTATAGTGACTTTCAACACATTTCGGCTGGTTCGTCACTTTTACTTCCATTTTTCGAAGAATGTCGGGAGTGAGAATTGAACTCGTGAGGTATGGCAATACACACACACACACACACACACACACACACACTCTTTACAGATACACGGACCGAAGGTTGTGCAGTCCGCTGATGATTCAACAAAAGCCAAAGGTTTTACCGCTCATGGCAACTCTACACGAGCTGATGATTCTGCCGGCTAGTGACCATTCTATCCTGGATTCGAGTCGAGAAAGATGCGCCACGCTAGATATATATATGAGGTACAGACTAGGGGGATGTTGCTGATTAATGATCAGCTGCATCCCAATAGGAAGTATCATTCAGAGCATTGAAGACTGCAACATCCCAATTATGAGAACACTTGTAATACTAACCTCGAGCCAACCGCGAGTAATCGGTTACATATTACTAACATAGTTATAAGGCAAACATTGTCGAAATATTGAACTCCCGGCCCTGTCAGGGTGACGCCATATGAGCCATAATAAAAATATATATTTTGGAAAAAAAATACATCCAACCCCCATGAATGTCTAATTCAGATGATAAATCACCTAAAGACCCTTCACGCACTGTACGGCACAATGTCGGTGTTATCTGGATAAGCAAAAAAATTCAATCCACTCGTATGGTTTCAAGTAGAAACACCATCGGTCACTGGCGCTCAGTTAGTACCCGCACATATCCAGCATCAAATTTACTTTGGCCTTCCCCGTGTTTCTTCACTAACAGAGATCCCATCGGAGTGGTAAGCCTGTTATGTAGGGTGAATGTGTAATTTTGACCCGCTTCATTGCCCGAAATATGTGTGAACCTGTTGAAACGTTCGTTTCGTTGCTTATCAAGTGGCGATTCGACGTGAATATTTATTAAGACAAAAAAGAATACATCAGAGAAAAAGTTTTTTTTTCTACTCAATCGAATCGATAAATCCTCCCGGCAGAGAGTAAAGCTATGACAGTTGGCAGTGATGATGCGATCTATGTGAAGTTGATGGAGATAAGGGAGAAATATATAAAGCGCCCGTACCGGGAATTACGATCCACTTGATTGACTTGGAAATCAAGAAGTATGTAAATGCAAAACTTACAGTCAATGTTGATAGTAGATTACAGTATTCTACTATGTCCTCATGCTACTCAAGTGCTCTCGTGGCCGAGTGGTTAACGTCACACTTACCATATTGGGAGTTCGGGTTTGATACTCGTTCTGTTCGAGGGATTTTTCTTCAAAGAAATTTCTCCCGACTTGCACTGTAGTCACGCGTATTCTAGAGCTTGCCACTCAGAATACATTCAACGTGTGTGGCGAAAGGAAGCTCAACTATGTAGTAAATGAAAATAACACAAGTAATATTACTTTGAGACGGCGAAGTTCCTCAGGAACGTCAGTGCCATTGAAGTAAGTAAGTAAGTAACTATACAACAGAATGATCACAGTTCTCGTATGGCTAACTGATCAACGTAGAATACATATTTACACCCATACCTCGCTTTACGTTCCACGAAATTCGACCGCAAAGCGAAAAGCCGTATAAGGAATCAATTATTCTAATACAAATTCATACAAATTCAATCAGATCGGTTCCAAATTTGTTAATTATGTAACATGGTTTATCATTCAATATGCATTTTATCTTTTTATTTCTATTTAATTTAAATCAAAAATTAAATTCATTTAAATCAAAAATACATACATAACAAATACAAAAAAACATATAATAAAGGGTGTGTCACATCAAATTGCATCACGGAAAAAACGCTGTAGAAATTTAATTTTTAGGAATTATATCTTCAGCTTCCGCTTATAATCAGATAAGAGTGTATAGATCACGTTGGCCATGCTTCACTGTCAATTTTTCGTGAATTTGGAAAAATGTCGTCGAACGAAAAAGAGCGTCGTGAATTAATCCTGTGCACTCATTTCGAGAATCCGGAGTTGTCACATCGGGACATCGGTAAGATGCTGGGAATCGTCCAATCCACGGTCAGCAGAGTACTAAAACGATACTTCGAGAACCTAACCATCGACCGGAAGGTGAAGAACGGCAAAATTGGATGCTCCGTCAGTGAAAAAGATCACAAGCGCGTAGTTAAGCAGTTTAGACGTGATCCGAGAAGTTCGGTCCGGGATGTCGCCAATAAGCTGAATTTGTCAAGTTCATTCGTCCAGCGGACCAAGCAACGGGAGGGCCTGCGTACATACAAGGTTCAGAAGGCTCCTAACCGCGACGAAAGGCAAAACATGGTGGGGAAGACGCGAGCCCGGAAGCTGTACACCGAAATGCTGACGAAGCCGCATTGCCTGGTAATGGACGACGAAACCTACGTCAAAGCGGACTTTCGTCAGCTGCCGGGCCTGTTGTTCTTCTCCGCAGAGGACAAATTCAGCGTTCCGGAGGAGATTCGCAAGCAGAAACTATCCAAGTTTGCCAAAAAGTACATGGTGTGGCAAGCGATCTGCTCTTGCGGAAAGCGGAGCGCCCCCTTCGTGATGACCGGCACGGTAACCGGGCAGATTTACCTTAAGGAGTGCCTACAGAAGCGCTTACTACCACTATTGAAGCAGCACGAGGACCCGACCATCTTCTGGCCGGATCTCGCTTCGTGCCACTATTCAAAGGACGTGTTGGAGTGGTACGAAGCCAACGGGGTCACCTTCGTGCCAAAGGAAATGAACCCGCCCAACGCGCCGGAGCTTCGCCCAATAGAGAAATATTGGGCGATTATGATGCAGGCCCTCCGGAAGAACCCAAAAGTTGTCAAATCGGAGGCGGACTTCAAGAGAAAATGGATTTCTGTTCAAAAAAAACTACAACCTGACGTTGAACAGAACCTTATGGACGGGGTAAAGAAGAAGGTGCGGGCATACGGGCTTGGGCTCGAAGTATGAATAAAAAGAAAATGCCAAAAGTTGTTTAATAGTTTTTATTTTACTGTCTAAAATTTTCAAAAGGATCGGTCTACTGGGCGAATTTCTACAGCGTTTTTTCCGTGATGCAATTTGATGTGACACACCCTTTACATACATAAAAACCAACAATAATCTTCAAACATAAATGAAACAACTTCATGTTACATGGAATATGTGTATGTATACATACCTAATTTGTATGTTGCTTAAGTTATTGTCTCGCTAATATTTTTTCACCCCTGTACGAAAGTGATGTTGAACCAATCCTCGATTTTTTTGCCGTTATAACGAAACATTTTAGGCCGTAAATCGAAAATGTGCCTGAATTGAGAGGGCCGTTATAGCAAAATGCCGTATAAAGAGCGGCCGTATAGCGTGGTATGGGTGTATTACATTCATTTTGGTGAGCATTATGCTAACACACCTTTTTCCAATATATAATAGACCTTCGATTATTCGCGGAAATTCGTGGTCACCATAAAATACTTTAACAAAAAATGCCATCGTGAAAAACGATATTTTAGAATGAAACATACGTATTATTTTATAAATAAATTAAAAATAAAATTTTCAAAATAATTAAAAACAAGTAGAAATCTCTTCAAAAAACTGGATATAGAATTTCGTTGTGCATAAACCCGTAATTAGTTTTCATTATTCACATTAGAGGACTTATTGTATTTCACTTGTGAAATTCTTTTTTGCGAATCATCTGCCCTGGATAATCGGTTCTTTACTGTATTAACTATTTAGCTCATTTAATTTTAGAATAACATATTGCCAAATCAGTCGGATTCAAAATATTACTTAATCAATACATATTGAGCCGAATTTTTAAAACAATGTTTACACAATTTTTATACAATTTTTAAAGCTCCTCTAACACGACAGGCAATTCAATTAATCCTATTTATACTGACAAAGAGAAAAACATGTTATAGGATGGTGTCCAATTCATGACCGCATTGTTGACGTAGGATTAAGAGTTTATTGTATTCAAATCCGCTGTTTATTGCTTTACGTTTGTTATGGAATGAAACTAAGTGTGAGAATTAACTCTTCTATAAAATTTGTAGAAAATTTGCTCTGGGCAAGGTCGATGATTTTCGTTTCTTGGAACGCATCGAAACCCAAAGTTAACTATAGATAATCAAATAGAAACAAGAGACACTCGGAATCCTTCTGTTTTCTAACATATATGCTCAACATTGTACAGAAAAAGTATCAGTAATAAACCGTCACTACAGGAATATAAATTCCAAGACGCACTATTCCATATTATTTGAAGCGCAATTCAAGTCGGAAGCGAAAAAGTTATTTTACTGCGGTGAGAGCAGATATAACTTTGATAACACAATATGTTTTTTTTTTATTAATTTATTTAGTCTAACAGGCTCAGTTACATAAGTTTTAAGGAGCCGAATTCTTAATTATATTTTTATAACTATACATAAACAATTTTCTTAAATCTAAGGTTGGTAAGGTGGATAACCGATTCCTAGGGCCCGAATGGAGTTTTCTAAATTTGATCTGGCGACAAGATACAACTCGCACGACTAAACAACGTGCACGATGTCATGGTAACCTTGGCCACAAAAACAAAGATTGCTGTCGGCAAGATCAATACGGAAGAGTAGCGCGTCTAACGAACAGTGATTAAACATGAGTCAGGAGTACACACACAATATTTACCAAACATCATCCACTATTTAACAACCATTCGGCGGCAGCGTCTAAATGGTCATCATTAACGTCGGGAGATAAGCGTTTAGTTGCAGGCTCAGTTTTCCAAATTGAAATTTTCAAGGCTACACCCAAATTAGCGTTGGCTGAAAACATTTCATCTTTGGCAGAAATGATGCCATTTCGTGTTCTGGAGGGTCAAATGCGCAAATTGACGAACTTAAAAATGGTTTGTATGTATGCGTACAAACATCTCTTTCTGTTTTCTTTTCTCATTTCATTTTGGATGGTGTCAAAAAAAAGTTCATACGACATCAATGGGGATCGAACCAAGGCCGGCTGGAATGCAAAGCCATCTCACATGATCACGCTATCCATATAGCTGCTAGCGCTGTTATATAGAAGCGTGATAATATTATACCTCATCATGAAATGAAGTTGGAAAGTGTTTTCTAAGAGGATAAAGAAGAACATGAACGAGAATATATCTTTCTCTGACTGGGCCGTGTATTTGGCAAACTATACGAAAAGCTTTCATACGCTTTCATTTAAATGTGTCTCCTGTTTCACTCGCTCGTATTGGCTCTAAAGGGTGTGTCACATCAAATTGCATCACGGACAAAACGCTGTAGAAATTCGCCTAGTAGACCGATCCTTTTGAAAATTTTAGACAGTAAAATAAAAACTATTAAACAACTTTTGGCATTTTCTTTTTATTCATACTTCGAGCCCAAGCCCGTATGCTCGCACCTTCCTCTTTACCCCGTCCATAAGGTTCTGTACAACGTCAGGTTGTAGTTTTTTTTGAACAGAAATCCATTTTCTCTTGAAGTCCGCCTCCGATTTGACAACTTTTGGGTTCTTCCGGAGGGCCTGCTTCATAATCGCCCAATATTTCTCTATTGGGCGAGGCTCCGGCGCGTTGGGCGGGTTCATTTCCTTTGGCACGAAGGTGACCCCGTTGGCTTCGTACCACTCCAACACGTCCTTTGAATAGTGGCACGAAGCGAGATCCGGCCAAAAGATGGTCGGGTCCTCGTGCTGCTTCAATAGTGGTAGTAAGCGCTTCTGTAGGCACTCCTTAAGGTAAACCTGCCCGTTTACCGTGCCGGTCATCACGAAGGGGGCGCTCCGCTTTCCGCAAGAGCAGATCGCTTGCCACACCATGTACTTTTTGGCAAACTTGGATAGTTTCTGCTTGCGAATCTCCTTCGGAACGCTGAATTTGTCCTCTGCGGAGAAGAACAACAGGCCCGGCAGCTGACGAAAGTCCGCTTTGACGTAGGTTTCGTCGTCCATTACCAGGCAATGCGGCTTCGTCAACATTTCGGTGTACAGCTTCCGGGCTCGCGTCTTCCCCACCATGTTTTGCCTTTCGTCGCGGTTAGGAGCCTTCTGAACCTTGTATGTACGCAGGCCCTCCCGCTGCTTGGTCCACTGGACGAATGAACTTGACAAATTCAGCTTATTGGCGACATCCCGGACCGAACTTCTCGGATCACGTCTAAACTGCTTAACTACGCGCTTGTGATCTTTTTCACTGACGGAGCATCCATTTTTGCCGTTCTTCACCTTCCGGTCGATGATTAGGTTCTCGAAGTATCGTTTTAGTACTCTGCTGACCGTGGATTGGACGATTCCCAGCATCTTACCGATGTCCCGATGTGACAACACCGG
Organism: Toxorhynchites rutilus septentrionalis; assembly: GCF_029784135.1. NCBI lineage: Eukaryota > Metazoa > Arthropoda > Insecta > Diptera > Culicidae > Toxorhynchites > Toxorhynchites rutilus. Next base: position 218,360,517 of record NC_073746.1, read on the forward strand.
ATTCTCGAAATGAGTGCACAGGATTAATTCACGACGCTCTTTTTCGTTCGACGACATTTTTCCAAATTTACGAAAATTGACAGTGAAGCATGTCCAACGTGATCTATACACTCTTATCTGATTATAAGCGAAAGCTGAAGATATAATTCCTAAAAATTAAATTTCTACAGCGTTTTTTCCCTTATGCAATTTGATGTGACACACCCTTTAGCATATATATTATAGAAATGGTATACATGTATTGGGGAGTAGAACATTTTCTGTTATTTTTCAGCTCATTTAATGTAATAAATTTGGATCCCAAACATGTGCTAAAAATTAACTTTGGGTATAGAGGCGAATAAACTGAAGAAGCTCAAAACCTCTATAATTCAAGACAAAATCATTATCATCACTGAAATATCCAATCGAGGAACGTGTAACAGTTTGACCTCTTGTTATATGCCAAAACTGCGGGAAGTGCGATAGCGCTATAACACTACTACAAACTACAAACTTCATTTCTCCCAAAATGATTTTTTTTGTTATCAAGACCTTCAAATATTCACGTTTGTGAGTCCAATCGCAAAACTGTTCATTCATTGATCTTCTAATCGACCCTTTACAATTTCTTTTTACCATAACTATCATGTCAAACCACGATAGAATCCGCTCCGACCAACCCCACCACAAAATTTACTCCGCACTCAAACGGTTATGAAAGAAGTTTCAATAAGTAAACCAAAAAATCCAAAAAAAAGTAAGAAATTGTGTAGAAATAAAACATTCAATTCATCCAACGATACAACGCCCGACGAAAATCGGATTCAACAACCTCATCGACCGTACCGAAATTATAATCCAGCAACACCAACAATAACAACTCTGAAGGTTCTTTCAGAACCACCAAAAATGTCATGAAGCTTTCTCTACGCACAGTGTAATGGTGTGATGGATTATTATCGCGCAACACAATCACTTTGTATTGACTTTTTTGGTACAAATGAAACACAAATTTCTGCATTACTCGAAAACTAATGAAGCACTATTTGGGATGTGTTTTTGAGTATGAGAAATATTTCTATAATGGTATGACACCCCTCTCTCCACTGGAATGGAGAGAGGGTCCCATAAAAATATTACACATATTTCCACCAAAACTATTCCAACCAAACATGACAATTGAAAATTTTCAGAAAACTCTGCAGGAAAGGGAAAATTCGGAAAAATGTATTTCCCATATGTTCTACAATAACATAGTGACAAGTGCTGTTAGTCCTTTTGATGTTTGCGCTAGCGAAATTGATCTTTGTTCGAAACTGGAAATGGATTTTCATGCGATGGAACGCACTCATATATCTTCGTCTATCTATACCAAAAAAAAGGGTTCGCCGGATGTGTTACTGAGAACAGAACTCGAGGAAGGAAATTTCCGATTTAGGGCTGTCTTTATTCTTTTATATTTTCTGTATAAAACATTTATTCCATGTAACGGAGAAACATGTTATTTGCAAGTGTTTGAAAAATCTTGAACGAGAATTGTGTCTGAAAATACTCTGATATTATAATGATGATTTTTTTTAGAAATATTAGGAATTTTATAGTAAAAGATAAAATCAACGGGGTCGAAAAGAAGATCAATCAATGAACAGTTCTGCGATTGGGCCCATTAACTTTCTCATAGCAAGAAAACGTGAATGTTTGAAGGTATTGATAACAAAAAACAAATTTTGGGCGTGACGAAGTTTGCCGGGTCAGCTAGTATGCTATATAGTAGAACATGTTTTGTTTTGAGTTGAAACCCTAGCAAAGGGTTTCAAGACAAGACAACTTTACCAATAATGCTTCATATCAATAACTTTGAGCAGAGTTGGGATTCAAATATTACTTGACTAGTTCTGCATCGTATAATATTTGTATTAGTAAGCTCTAAAAGTCTTTCGAAGACAGTTTGAGTGTAGAATTTAAAATATAAAAGTTGGAGTAAAAAAACTTTATTTGTCATGGTGATACTAACGCAACTCAAAAAAGAAAAGCGCTATATCGGTTATTTCAAGAGATGGAACCATACATTGTTCTACAATGTTGCTTCTAATAACTGGGGCTATAACATTGTCGAACTATGTTTCATTATCGCATTGCATTGACAGTTAGGGCTGTTTGTATACATTTTTTTAAAAAATTTTTCCTAAAATTAATTAAATTTTGAACAAAAGTAGTAGAAATAACTAGCAATTTCTGAAACACCTCACAGTGTCGCCCAGAGTTAATAATTCAAACAGTTGATAAAAAAATTGATAACTTTAATTACAAAATCAATATTTTTGTTTTGTATGTGCTGGCGATGTTCTTCCGAGCTTCAATGGTGTTTCCAGTGACTCCTTATTTGTGATATGATGCTTTCTGCCGTTCTACGCATAGTTGGTCCATGTTCCAAAATCAGCAACTGAGAAAAACGCAATCAAAGTTTTCTCGCATATTTGTCTACCAAAAGCTTTAAGCATTTCAATTTAGCAATACACCGGGTTTTTCATAAGCACTATACTATTGTTTGATGAAATGTGAGGAAATACCCTCACTAAATCAATCAAGCTTGATTACGGGTTTAAAAATTCATGGTGGGACTGTTAAGCCTAGAATATCAACATGGGACAATTGAACTTGATGTTGTGTTTTTTTTTGCGGAAGATTATGCATAGAAACATCGTTTTATGAAGAAATGACTGATCGGCACCACCTTCGCAGAATATAAATCTCATTGTAATTAGTCATTCGCTAACAAGGTGTACCCGTGTTCTGTTAAACTTTTTCTTATTTGTTTGAGAATTAGTTCGTTCTTCCAAACCAGAAAAGAGTGCATTAGGCCTGCTGAAAGTGTGACATGAAATTTTTGTACTTGAACCGACTTATTCGATATGGATCTACAAAAAATAAATGGTGGCAGAACTCGAGGAAGGAATTGTCCGATTTAGGGCTGTCTTTATTCTATCATATTTTCTGTATAAAACATTTATTCCATGTAACGGAGAAACATGTTATTTGCAAGTGGTTGAAAAATCTTGAACGAGAATTGTGTCTGAAAATAATCTGATATTATAATGATGAGTTTTGTTAGAAATACTAGGAATTTTATAGTAAAAGGTAAATTCAACGGGGTCGAAAAGAAGATCAATCAATGAACATTTCTGCGATTGGACCCATGAACTTGCTCATAGTAAGAAAACACGAATGTTTGAAGGTATTGATAACAAAAAACAAATTTTGGGCGGGACGAAGTTTTCCGGGTCAGCTAGTCTATATATATAAATGGATTGTCTGTCTGTCTGATTCTTATGGACTCGGAAACTACTGATCCGATCAACATGAAAATTGGTGTGAAGGGGTTTTTGAGGCCGGGGAAGGCTTTCATGGTAGTTTGAGATCCCTCCCCCCTCTCTAATGGGGGGCTGCCATACAAATTAAACACAAATTTCTAAATTACTCGTGAATTATTCAAGCAAATGAAACGAAAACGGTGGTCTGCCATACAAATGAAACACAAATTTCTGCATTACCCGATAATTAATCAAGCAAATGAAACCAAATTTGGCATGTGGAGGTTTTAGGTTGCAATAAATGTTTCTATGGTGGTTAGACACACCTCCTCCCTCTCTAAGGGGGGCTGCCATACAAATGAAACACAAATTTCTGCATTACTCGAGAGTTAATCAAGCGTATTAAACGAAATTTGGCCGGGGAAGGTTTTCGTGATAGTTTGAGACCCATCCTCCCTCTCTAATGGGGGGCTGCCATACAAATTAAACTCAAATTTCTACATTACTCGAGAATTAATCAAGCAAATGAAGCCAAATTAGGCATATTGAGGTTATAGGGTGCAATAAATGTTGCTATGGTGGTTAGATATTCCTCCCCCTCTCTTAGGGTGGGAGGGGGCCCGCCACACAAATGAAACACAAATTTGATAAGAGGGAAACTCGAGAAAGGAATTGCCCGATTTAGGGCTGTCTTCATGCTATCATATTTTCTGTATCAAACATTTATTCCATGTAACGGAGATCATTTTATTTGCAAGTGGATGAAAAATCTTGCACGAGAATTGTGTCTGAAAATAATCTGATATTATAATGTCGAGTTTTGGTAGAATTACTGATATTTTAGAGTAAAAATTATTTAAAAGGGTAGATTAGAAGATCAGTCAATGAACATTTCTGCGATTGGACCAATGAACGTCTTCTTCTTCTTCTTCAATGGCACTAACGTTCCTAGAGGAACTTCGCCGTCTCAACGTAGTATTACTTGCGTAATTTTTATTAGAACTTAGCCGAGATTTCTATGTCAAATAACACGCCATGAATGCATTCTGAGTGGCAAGCTCTAGAATACGCGTGATCACAGTGCAAGTCGGAGGAAATTTCTTTGACGAAAAATTCCCCCGACCAGAACGGGAATCGAACCCGAACACCCTGCATGTTAGTTATGACGCTAACCACTCGGCCACGGGAGCACGGAGCACTGACCAATGAACGTGCGCTTAGTAAAAAAACGTGGATGTGATAACGAAAAATAAATTTTGGGTGGAACGAAGTTTGTCGGGTCAGCAAGTTTTGCATAAAAACAACGAAAACAACGAAGAGTGAAAATCGTCAAGAAGTAACATGGGCAACTAGGCGTAGAACGGCAGCTTTCTGATGTCAACGTCCAGGGAAAGACACAAATTTTCAATCCCATTAAGATTATGTAATTGTGCGGATAGCTTTATGACCTTTGGGCAATTCTACAGCACCCAAGTTGACGGTCTTGTGGTTATGTGCTCTAGCTTGCTATCTTGATAAAAGTTGAATGTTATTGATCCATTATTGCACCGGTAGAATTCAAGATTCGAACGCCAGTTTTTCTGTTACACTTAATCCCAACAGAAACTCAAACCTGTACGAAGTGTTCTTTACCACCCAACTGAGTTCAGAAGCAAGGAATGTCGATACAGTAGATGAACGACGAGTATGACCGTTTTATTGGTGACATGCTAGAACTGAAATCTTATATCACACCGACACCGCAGGGGGAATATTAGTGAATTTAAAGGTATGGTAAACTTCCACCTCTAATTCACGTTGTTTCATAAAACCAATTTGAAGATTTAGGCTTAACTGAGCTGCCGAAGCAATGAAGCGAATGTGAATTGAAATGAAACTATATTCATCTTTCGGTGTCTATCCCCATCCAATTCACAGAACACGGCTACTGATGTTTCGAGGAGTGCGGATCAAATAAGCGACGGAGGCTCTGTGCAGATTTGTTTGGTATTAGTTTTATTCCTTGTTACATATCAAATTTACCCATTCATATGCAGTTTTTGTTGCTTCGAAGTTTGATAGAATAGAACGCAAACGCAAGTTTGCGAAGTTTCCTCCAAAGCATATACCATTGTAGTGTAAGAATGACTTCAACGAATAACGCCATCTTCGTGTTAAGGCTCAAAACTTTCCATCCTACCTTTGCAAGTTCGACGCTGTAATACTTAGTCAGGAGATGACACTCGATGGTAGGATTCATTGAATGTACCGGCGTCAAGTAAATCCCACCCAAATCACGATGTACGTGGAGAAATGTGAAAATCTAATCCGATTAACTATCGTCGGTTTGAATAACTAGAGAGGTAAACTTGTTGTACGTAGGGATAATACATATGAACAGGAAATAAAGTTAACGAAATACAATTTTCTTGAGCAGATAAACTTGGACGGGAAAAGCGGATCATAAATCAGAGTATAGTGAAATTGAATACATGAGAGCCTCAGCATTCACTGAACAGTTGTTTTCGTACGTCGTAGTGAATACGTGAGTTGGATTGAGCATGCTATATGGACTTAAGCACTAGAAAAATGATATAAAACGGAGGTCGAATTTAAACAGATGTAATAGAAACTTTGGTTGAAATTCTCCAGTTACATCCCATTTTCTATTATCTAGCCCCAACTTTGAATCACGTCCTTAACTGCGACGTCTTCCAACCCTCATTCTTCCCACAAGCGCTTCTGAAATGAAAATGACTAATTGCACCGGAGAATTAAAACTAATTATAATATTTCATTTCTATTACAGGCACAATCGTTCACAAGTACCAGAAGACGGACGAGGAAATCAGATTATACCATAAAATCATCACCTCAGAGCGAGCGCGGGAGTAAATAGCAAAGTTCGAATGGAAACCCTTGCCCACACAAGATGTAGATTCATCCCATCGACGAGAGTTTTGGGAAACGACTCTTTAATGCTCTTGCTCTCCTTCATTCCACACCAGGGGAAGGATTAGTTTACTGAACTGTGAAACTGGTGGAGGAAACCACTTTTAGGGAAGAGTTCCCCGGCGCTGGCTGTTTCCTTCCAGCTATTTCTGCATTGTGCATACAGTCATCCAGCAGCAACTAGGAAAACTTTTCGTCCTAATACCAGCAGTAAATTCTAACAAATTCTCATTGATCCCGGATCCCTGTGCCGAAAGCGTGAACAGCGGCAGCGTCAGTGGCAAATGATAATGACGATGAGCCCGACGACACCATCCGTAGTAGTAGTAGTAGTACAAGTTGCAGCTGCGATTTAAAAAGCAAAACGTTGTATCGGAACTCGGCAGGAAAAGTTTCACATCGGGAATGAAGTTCGAATGAAACCAGCTCGAGAGTAGCAGTGTTCCGTGGCCATCGTCAAACGGTGCAACCAGTATATTGTATGCGGCCCAGCAGTGCGACTGTGGATAGCCAGCTTAGCCGGAACTTTTACCGCACTATCAATTTCAGCGGAACTCTAGCGATGTCACTGGTCTCCGGGCCCTAGTGGCTATATCAACTTTTTTGCCGCGTGTTGTGTCGCCATGGTCGCGCATCGTCTGTTGACCAGAATCAAAACGCAACGTGGCGAGGACGAGAAAAATGTTAAGAAAAACACGCGGTGGCGATCTGCCCGATGAGTGTTTCAGTTTTTCTTGTTACAGATTGTAACAGGTGACACTTCCGAATGGATGTCACACAGGTATTGCGGAGAATCCGGGTGTGAGTTATCGTTATCTCCTTGTGCTCAGAAGATTCGTCTAAAAAGAGTTGGCATTCAAAAACAACTAAATTTTAGTATTCTAGTTGATCCATTTTTCATGTGCGTATATCACAATTTATAACCGGCTGCGTCGTATATTTTGTGAGAATAAGAATGTTAGAATAATTTGGAGGATATTTAAGATAAATAGAAAAATCCAATAAATTGACTAAAAATTTTTAGTAAATTAAAAGTTTTTTTTGCCGCTCGGTCGTTTTTCCGTCTGAAAAGTCGATTTTCGACAATTTTTTTTTTAGATAACTGTAAATCTCTACGTATAATGAAATTTTTAGACATTTGGCATTAAAGAAAAGTTTTGAGAACCCCTATTTTCGGTGATTTTTCGGTTTTCAAAAAAATAAAATTTTAATGTTTGTGACACTTGTAAATGAAATCCGATTAAGCTAATATTTTGTATTTGGTATATTATCGTGAAAATCAACATTTCGCAGCAAGTTCCGAATGAAACATCGAGATAACAATTTTTATTGGCACCCAAAACCATACGTTTTGTCTAGTATTCAGAAAAAAAAGTAAGCTCCAGAGTGTCGATTTTTGACAACATTTTTTTTTTCGAGATGACAGTAGATCTCGACGTTTTTAAGACATTTTGCATCAATTTTTTTTCGAAAACCCTTGGGTGCTTTTTCGATTTTTAATAAACTCAAACTTCGACCGCTTTGCGCCACTCTCCCCTAAGTCCGATTAAGCTGAAGTTTTGCATAGGATGTTTTTTCGATGTAGTGAACATTTTGTATGGGGTAACGTTTTGAAATTTTAGGGTCGTTTTTTCCCATACATTTATTGGCTGCCTGTTTGTCATTCTGTCTGTCTGATTCTTATGGACTTGGAAATTACTGAACCGATCGGCGGGGGGGGGAAAACATGTTATTGAAAGTGGTTGAAAAATCTTGAACGGGATAGTTGTCCCATGCATAGTTGTCCCATGTTCCAAAATCAGCAACTGAGGAAAACGCAATCAAAGTTTTCTAGCTTATTTGTCTATCAGAACATAACATAATCAGTTGAGAGCCGTGGTGACTCGTGCTGTCTCAATTATTCGTCTCCATTCTACTCCTGGGCAACTCGTCGCCAATTCCGTAAGCGTCCCGTCACAAGTCGCGAAAACGCAAGTCGGCTTCGATCTGGTCGAGCCACTTGGCGCGTTGAGCCCCTCTATTTCTGGTGCCGGCGGGGTCATTGAAGGGAACGGATTTCACTGCACTGTCGTCCAATATCCTCGCGACATGTCCGGCCCACCGTACCCTCCCGACTTTCGCCAGGTGTACAATGGGAATCTCTCCAAGTAGTGCTTGTAGCTCGTGGTTCATACGTCTGTGCCACTCTCCACTCTGCATTTGTACTCCACCAAAAATAGTCCGCAGCACTTTTCACTCAAAGACGGCCAGAGCGCGTATGTCCTCCGTGAGCAGCATCACAGTCTCGAGTCCATAAAGGGCCACTGGTCTTATTAAGGTTTTGTACACCGTTAGCTTTGTGCGACGCCGTATTCTTCTTGACCAAAGCGTCTTGCGGAGCGCAAAGTATACACGATTTCCAGCTTGAATGCGACGTTAGATCTCTTTCGTGGTATTGTTGTCAGAGATCCCAAGTACACGAATTCATCAACCACTTCCAGTTCATCGCCGTCCACTTTCACTGTCCGTGGGAGGCTCACCGTTTTCTCCTTTGAGCCTCTTCCCACCATGTACTTGGTTTTTGACGCATTAATTAGTAGTCTGCTTTAAGTATGCTTCAAGCATTTCAGTTTAGCAATAAACCGTGTTTTTTATGAGCAGCAAACTATTCTTTAATGAAATGTGAAAAGCTCCCCTCACTTGAATCAATCAAATGTGGTTATAAGTTTAAAAATTCATGGAGATACAGCTATGTCTAGAATATCAAGATGGGACATTTCAACTTGATGTTGTTTTTTGAAATACTGAGAACAAACAATAAGTTTTTTTGTGTTTTCCGAAATATTATGCATGAAAACATCGTTTTACGTAGAAGGAAGTGATCTGCAATACTTTTGCAGAATATAAGTCCCACTGTTATTAGGCATTCGGTAACATAGTGTATACGTGGTCTGTTAAACTTTTTTTTTATTTGTTCGAGAATTAGTTCGTTCTTCCAAGCCAGAAATGAGTACATTAGCCCTGCCGAAAGCGTGGCATTAAATTCGTATACTTGAACCGATTTGTTTATTTAGGATCTACAAAAAATGAATGGTGAGAAAGACATGGGACGCTTGAGCTTGGTGTTTTTTTTTCGAAAGCTGGGAACAAACAATAACTTTTTTGTGTTTTTCCAGAAGATTAGACATAAATACATCGTTTTATGAAGAAAAGTGAAAAATGTCAAAAAGTAGCATGGGGCAACTATGCGTAGAACGGCAGAATTGTCTCTGAAAATAATTTGATGTCAAAATTACAATTTTTTTAGAAGCACTAGGAAATTTATAGTAAAAGTTAATCGTAAAGGGTCTATTAGAAGATCAATCAATGAACAGTCAACGGACCCATGAACGTGTGCTTAGTGAGAAAACGTGGATGTCTGAAGGTATCGATAACAAAAAAATCAATTTTGAGCGGGACGAATTTTACCGGGTGCCGGGTGTGTATGTCACCATTTTTGAAAATTTCGAACTAAGGGACTTCCTATTTAGTCTCTGTTTTTCCCATTTTTCAATACTTGTGAAATACACCTTCCAGTAGAAAACATAGTTGAAGAGTTATACCATACGTTTCAATAGCCGTTGCAATTTGGGGTATCTGGTCAGGTCCACCTTCCCCCAATTATCTAATCGGTAAAAAAAACTCTTGTACCCAAAAAAATCTTGCCATTTCCACCGATCTCTTATCTGTCGAAAATCGATGGGAAGATATCCTGCTTCCTTCATCACTATTTGTCGTCGGATTGGTGTTTCAAATGTAGTCACTTTTCCTCAGTTCTGGCATTGGTACATCTGCTTCTTCATTCCTCAGCCTACGCATTGAAGTCTCTTCTGATGATGACTGGTCACGTCCGATTTAGTTGTGAGTACATCTAGAATCTGGTGGAACTGTTTCGCTAAATAAGGCTCCTAATCACTGAATCATTTATAAGCTCGAAGAGCATCTCTCCTCTCTGGGTGCGCCTAGTTTTGACTATGTTTTCACTCAGTTCAGTGCCGTAGCGTGACCGGGTGACACCCGGGGTGAATGTCTTGGGTGACACCCTCTCCTTTATTTCAACTTTATTTTCAAGTATTTTGGTGTAGCCTAGGTTCGCATTGTTGTCAAACTGTTGTCAAAATGTCCAATGATTGGCATCGTCCAGGTTAATCTCATAATGTCCACGAGATCTTGGTATCTCTAGCGAAAGCTCTCTTTCCAAGATTACGTCGTAGATATTTGTAAGTTAGAAAATTGGCTTTCCAGTTCGCTGTCAGATGCTGACATGTGTCAAGCTTGAATTTCTTCAAAACTTTCGGCTACTTTCTTTGCCGATTTTGACCGCCTTTGTGATTCCCGATGAAAACGATCAATATAGTTACCACTGCCCCTTAACCTTAAAAACACAGTTTGCGCTTCTTTGTAAGCCTCTGGTTATGTGATAATTGAAACAATATTGTGCAGTGAAAAAAAAATACAGACTTACAAAAATAAACGGAAGTTTGAGTTTTTCATATACCATTCATTTCATTGAAAAAACTGCATGATCTTACACAGCATATCCTAAATAGAACGCTTGCGGTGAAATACTTACCATCTTGTTGCATTTTCAATGGATTTTAAAAGAATTTTTTGCCGACGCCCGAAAATCGCGATCTTTCTACATAAAAATGACTCCCTAATTGATATCGTACATTTTAGCTCCCCTTAAGAGGGTAGTACACTATGGAAACTTGAGAAAATAAAAAAAAATATTTCTGGCCTAAAATGTTCTCTGGAATGTCTACTGTAGTTTTTGTCCCATGTTTGTCCGATGCTCCGTTCCAAAGTTACAACCAATTAATGGACCTAAGTCTTCGGGTAAGCAGCGCAGATCCAAAACTAAAAATGCGTTTTTCTCGAAACCATGTTTTGCAAACTGGTTGGAGTTCTATCTCCGGAACGGTTCATCCGATTTTGATGAATCAGTTTTTCCCAGATTCTCAACTAAATTTCCTGTCATCGTACGTAGGATTTTTTGATATTTTGAAAAATAAAATTTTGGTGAATGTTTTTGTCTCGATTTTTGATGCAAAAACGCAATTTTTTTTACAAAAAATGTCGCCGTTCCGTCAAAAATCTATATTTTGAAAAAATCCTACGTACGATGACAGGAAATATATACAAGATTACGTACAAAAATCATCGGTTGAAATCGGTCCACTAGAAAAACTTGTAGAACTCCCACCAGTTTACAAGGTTTTGGCGCAAAGGTTCAACAAACCGGTTGCGGCTATTCAGTCCAATTGACATCAATATATTTTTTGTTTGTTAAGTAATATATGCCTAATAAAACTGTGATATCAGATTAATCATAGTAATTTATTTTCTCGTTGAAAAAAATCGTGAAAATCACATACTTTTTATGAAGTTCATAGTGTAGGGCATGGGCATAGGGCATGAAAGCTATTTTTTTGTTCGCTACAACCCGTTTGACTGTTATTAATATATATAACAAACGACCCTTTTCAAGGTCACCGTTTGTAGTTTCGCAAGTGCCAATAATAAACAAATAAATTTTACGTTAGGTACATACGGTTCAACAATAGAAGGCATCGCATCGTAGTCCGCCTAAATTGGTTTCACAACATTTTAATGAGCACATCATCGAATATGCGACAAATTTTTCCCATCACACCTGTATGGTTCAGAAGCATATCTCAACGATGAATAGAAACAGAGAAAAACGAGTTAACGTATCCAACAGTTCCACAGGTCTCATACTGTGGATTTCCAAGCAAAACAAAGCTAGTGGTCCTCATAAATTCAAAGACTGCTTTTGCTTTTTGCTTCCTCTACAAAATTTGATCTATGTCCTTAAAATTGTTGGAGGATTGTTAAAAGATTTGCCTAGAGCATACATATTGGATCTTGCTGAGGCAAACTTTCAGTGTCGTTCTAGATACGATGCAAGGAACATCGCTTGTTCTTCCTTGATTTGCGTCATAACATGTCTTCGTTTCGGATTGAGCTGTTTAAGCGACCAAATTACATACTCGCTGATGTATCTGACATTGCAATCGTTACATCAAACTGACGCCATTCCATTAAGGTTCTGAACTACACAATTGTGTGGAGAATCATCAAAATAGGCTATCATCGGCTTACCAAGAAAACAATTGTTCGGGAATTTTGGGTGAGATTTGGTTTTACATGACAGTAGCAAAACTATCTCCACCAAGGATGAAAGTCGCAAAACTGCCTCCAACTAGGATTGCATTTGCGCTAATTTTGATCCCAGTGAAGCAATGCTACTCTTTTCGAGGTTGTTGAGATTAACAGAAAGAGTTTATTTCGTTTAATTAGTCATGAAGAAAGTAAATGTCGTTCAGGAATTTTGTATGTGATTCGGTTTCGCTTGCCAGTAGCAAAACATTCTAGTAAATTTGATGAACATCCTTTTACGTTTGATATGATGCCTAGGACTACCAAAATATGTAAACGGAAGAATTGTCAAACGATCATTTTATTTTTCATTTCCTTCTGAAATTATTCCACATCTCATGTTTACGTAGTCCTCGAACCGCGAAAGTTCATACACCTCTAGTATCTGAAATGACGATTTTCCCAAGCTTCTCAGTTTAAAATTACGTTTTAGGAATAGGTCTGCACAGCGACAGGCGAGTAAAAAAGTACTCAACATCAAAAAATATCCCCGACTTGCATGTACTTGCAAAGTGGATTCCCCCAGACGCATTTATTTAGAAGTCCGTGTTAGGGAAACACAGCTCAGTGGGAAAAAAAATGTTTGCATGTTTTGATAAAGCGGACTTTCCCAGGCACATTAATTTTGAAGTCCGTGTTAGCGAAACACAGCTTGGTGGGATCAAAAATACTCCCGACTTGCATGCATATTTGCAAGGCGAATTTCCACAGGTACATCGATTTTGAAGTCTGTGTTGGGGTAACCGTAAATTGGGCCAATCAACCCTTGGCAATCAGGGCGTTTAGATAACGCTTGAAATTTAACAGTTATTCAATTGTTCATTAATAAAATGACATTTTATTAATGATATACGTAGATAGAGATAGACGTGATAGACGAAATATTTCCTATCAATTGATGCAAACATCTTACCGATCTGTTAAGAAATGTTCGAGTTATAAGCATTCGAATTACGAGTAGAGCCGGCACACAAATCGGCAGAATAAATGTATGGGAAAAAAGGAAGTTATTCCAGTTTTCATGAATTTAAACTGTTTAGAGATTAACGAATTGTAATGTATAGCATATAAAACAAATCTTAGAGAATTTCCGATTCGATTGGTATACAAATCATGAGAATTCGTTCACAGTAAAAATAGTTATTAACGTTAACTTTATTTAAAAAAACGTGAGCTGTTTTCTGGCACCCTTTCTGAAAGACGTAGTTCTACGCCAAAAATAGAAGGGTCTGAGCCTAGGGGCACGGACGGCAGCTCGACGTAGGACTGTGATAGTTCAGAACAGTTGTTTTTTAAATGTAATTCTTTTCATTGTTCAGAAATCTGTTAGTATAACTCATTTGAAACTCCAAATAGTAGCCTTGAAAAGGGCAGTTTGTTATATGTACTCATAACCGTCAAACAGTTTGTAAGGAACAAAAAAAAATAGCTCCTGGCAGGAAAATTGAACTGTTTAACTGAAAATGATTATTGCATATTAGTATGACAAATATCAGGGTGAAATGGTAGATTAAGTGTATGTGGATCGGTAAACAAAAAAATATATCGTCATTGATTACATTGCATATGAAGTTTATGAGGAAGAAACAAAACACAAGTTGAGGATACTTACGATTTCGTGATATAAACAACACATGCAATCATGTAGTTGCTTTATTTTTAATGGATAGCTAGGGCATTGTGATTTCTTTCCATTGTATAATTCTTTTTATTTGTCTTATTATAGGGCATCGGGAGCATTAATTTTTTCAGTGAAATTATGTTAGTTTGCAGACTATCAACATATATTCGTATTGGTGCTCAATCTATCATAGAAGGAATTGAGTCATTGAGAAGTATGAATATGAGTCATGAAGATTATTAATATTTAATTTCGTTTCATTTTTGTGATGCGATGTAATGCCGATATCAATCAGTCCTGCCGTCCTCCTAGTATTGATTTCATTTTTCGCTGTACAATTGCCCATGTTGCCGCAGCCCAGAAGACACTTGCTTAACATATTAAGAACCACACGTTTTGGGGCAAACTTGTACGCTTCATTTGTTTGGATTCCACGAATCGTTTAGCGAGTAAAATTCGATAATTGTGTTGACTTTCCAGCCCAATTAACGAACGATCGCTGTATGGGTGACACTTTCCTCATTGCTCTGATGAAATATTGCATGAAATTTGAATAATGCATGAAATCTTGCATCTGATTACTTGTTCACATTCGAAAAAAGGTCTTGCTAATTTTTTTGATAGAACGAATTATTGCACACAATTTTGTGTTGCATACACCATTCATGGGAACGCAGTTGAAAGAAAAAATGCATAATACATGATTTACCTTCACATCCGCTCGCAAAACATACCTCTTTGTTTTATTAAATTGCTCACTTGTTTTATTATTTCCACTGTTGATGTCTTAGGCAAAAAAAAAAATGCTGGATGAACTTGCTGTCTAATGGTATATATTACAACATATAACGTAAGAACGATTCTGCGTAGCATGCATTTGAAAACTCTTAATAAACGTTAAATTTTTCGTAGAGTAACCCCCCTATTATGGAAATTGAAGACGTAGTCCTAAGTCAAAAACCATTTTAGGGTGACCAAACCATGCTACAAAACAAAATTTCGCTGCATTTTAAAATAATATCCGAAGTTATAAACAAGCGATTTGAATAAAATAACAGCATAGTACTTCGTCAACAATGCGGTTGTGACTTGGACACAACCTCTTAAAATTTCTTTCTTTCCTGGACTGTCCCTCCTTCTTTTGTTCGATCGCGGGTTCAGAGGTACCTTCGGCGTCTCCAGTACTTCAATAGTTTTCTCCGTGACCTCAGTAAGTGCCTTTGAGCAATTTCTGCTCTCATCTGCAGCTCCTTCAGCTCACGTTCGACAACTATCATGGAGGATCTGATGTTCGTTACCAACTGCTTGATCTTAAATGAACATTGTATTTATCCTTTATTAAATCATACAGTGCGTTCACCTTCTTACTGACCTCCGTCATGTTGTACCTCCCAGGTAGTAGTTCTTCTAGGGATGTGTTGTTGCTTGTTATCTGGGCTTCCTGGAACACTTTCTGCTCTTCTTGTGATTTGGTACAGCTGGTGCTCGTTGTAGTCACTTGATTATACTCTGTTGGCCTCTGTATCCATCCACTTCACGCAAACACATTGGGTTCCCATTCCGGGTCGCCTGTCTGCTCGTTGTAGGTAGTCGCTTATCATGAACCATGGGCTTTAAAAACGGTGAGACTATGTTGGGTAGGGTAGCAATGGAGGTATGGAAAAAAAATAATTATCGAATTGAAAGAACCGATCATGTACATTTTGTTTATTGACGCAAAAAATAACCTGTGCAAAGTTTCAGCTCAATCGGACATGATTTAGAGGTGCCTCAAAGTACTCAAAGTTTTGTTTTTTGGCCACTCAGGCTAAGTCTAAAATGGTCGATTTTCGGCCAATTTTTTTTTCGAAACGACACCAGATCTCGACGATTTATGCATTTCAAAGACATTTAGCATAGAAAAAAAATCATCATTTTCCAAATCTCCCCTTTTCTTTACTCTCCCCTTGGAAGATTTTCGAGGATTAAAAAATCAAAACTTCGAGCGCTTTGAGGCACCCACTAAATCATGTCCGATTGAGCTGAAAATTTGCACAGGTCATTTTTTTGGACCAATAAACAAAATGTACATGGTCAGTTTTTGGAATTTTACATGACCATTTACGCTGCCACCCTAATGTTGGGATCGAAACGTTGTTGGGATAATTAAACATTATATGTTTATGATCCGATAGAGATTCTTCATTTGATACATACCGCTCCCTCATCCGCGTTGACACCAGATTAACTGCCTTTTACAACAGGGACAGGGGCCAATACCAAGAGTCCTATTCTTAGGTGACAACACCGCGGTGATATGTATGTGTCTGTATGTGGTCGCGTGTGTGGTAATGAAGTGAAACCCAACTGCCCATTACTTTCGCGATATTTTGCTATTCTACTGGCTTTCCGTTTGCGCACCATTCAAATAAAAAAAAGCGATTCCACCATCAGCATGGATGCATATTTCATGATAGCAATGAAGCACTTCTTTGAATGTTTCATATCTTTGATCAGGTAGTGTGTGTATGTGTGTGTGTGTGCATGATTCATAACGAACAAAAACTTATACGAATACTGGTTGTGTAAGTTATGATATTGACATTGTTTTTATGAACAAGCATTGAATCACTACAAGCAGTTACAAATATTACTAGAATGTAATATTTGGCAAGTTAAATCACAGCAAGAATCAAAGAAGCAAGAAGCAACAATAAAAATCTTACAAATACCAGTAATAGTAATTTGCTGGATATTGGAATTCGAAGGCATCACCCGTTAAATCTGCTCGAATGTAAACAACGAGATAACTCAACTCACACCCATCTCACCTTGGCATTCCAGTTGCGACAAACGATAAAGTGAATTTTCGCGTTTTCCCTTCCGAAGAATTCAATAAGACCAGAGCGTATGGAATTCATGCGAAAGGAGAAAAAAAAAATACGTAAAATAGATTGGAAATCCTTGTAAAACCTACTACTCTCTGTGAAAGGAGTACGTGTGACTGAAATGCAGGGAAGCACAGCTTCTGTGAATCTGGTGAGTGAAAAGTGTTGTTTATTTAAGCTGAATTTACATAAAAATCGAATCATGAGAAGCGCCAGTAGTACTACGCTCGTCCCCGGCCAGGGTTCACACCGTGGCGTAACAAGACGAGACCACCCTTCATAATGTCGACTCTCCGAAATTACGCGCGGATTCAATGGTGCGAAACGAACATGTCGAATGAACATCCTTACATGCTTAAGTGGAGGCAAATAACGTGGTCTGGTGACAATCAGTGGATCGGATAAATTGTTTTCGCGGCTCGGGCGAAGCGGGGTGGAACGAACTGAAACTGCATAGCGCTAACACGTAACGAAGAGAGAGGACTCGCGAGTGAAAAAGCACAAGTCAACATCAGCGATTCAACTACAGACTTACAAACGGCGCGGCGCGGGTGAAAAAGCTGCCAACAATGGAGATTGTTTACATGCAAATTGCAATGGTGTTCACACTGATAATAAAATGTTTGCATGGTTCTTTGTCTACTACTCTGCAAGGTGAGTTTGTTTGTTTGTTTTTTTTTCATAGTTTTCATTCATTGCTGAAGCTCAACGCGAAACGTATTGGTTTTCATTGATTTTGACAAATGGTTCGGATCCGATATTTGGATCCAAAATGATGTATAGAAGCAAATAGGTTTTCAGTTAACCCATATTCCAGTTTGGAATAATTTTTCTTTGTTTGTTTTATTCGAGTGAAATTTATTACATCAGCTCGTTTGGCTGTTCTTCGTTTCACAAAATATAGGGGACGGTGGTCCTTGACCGACTACCTGCATTTTGAAGGTCATAAAGTATCTAATTTATGATTATGATAAAGCTAGTTTACAGTTTACAGTTTTCTACCAGTTAATGTGGTTCATTAGTGTAATAGACATTTAGAATTTCAACTTCTGTTTATGAGAACCCCTTTTATATGTTATTCTATAATATTTATACACCCTATGACAATGAATACTGTTCAAAAGTGGAAAGGGAAACATAAACCGAAAATCATACATGATTCCACGTGTAGATGTAATTTTTGCGGTCGCGACATTTTGAGTGGTTTAATTTTAAAATTAAATTTAATGATGTAGAGCGATATTAGGTATGTATGGAAAAATGAATTCATTCGTAAGTGGAAAACTCAAATCATTGGAACAATTATACTGCTGGGGTGAAATGGTCAGTGAAATGTTGAGATCACATCCAATGCATGATGGAGAGTGATGGGAAGATTATTCAGTTCTTTTTTCGCCCGCTTTCTCTGTTTGCTCTATTTCAGCAGCTAGACAAACACGCGATGAGAGAGAGAGAGAGAGAGAGAGAGAGAGAGAGAGCGAAACGATTCCTCTCACGAGCGATAAACTTCTACGTTTCGTATATTACACACCTGTCCATACTCCCCCCCACTATATGTCCGTATTACCCGCATCGAAAAAATGTTCTGCTTTTCGGTCTGTTTTGATTTCTGTAAGAAACATTGACTTTAAATACTTTTTCTCGAAAATATTTATCCGATCAAATCGAAATACAGTACCATCCTGAATCATATTTCGGACAGCTTCATATTTCGGATACTCTGTAATAATAACTTGAAATGCTTAATACCCTGATGATATAACAATAAAATTAATATCACAAATGATTGTTTAGAATAATCCTTTAGTTATATCATCAGGATATTAAGCATTTCAGGTTATTATTGCAATGTGTCCGAAATATGATTCGGAAAGGTATACTTAATTTCAAGAAACTGCATTTATGTTTTGAGGAACATGAGTTTCCAAAAAATTAATTGAAGATCTTCTTAACATGTTTGTATTCCTCACCTCCCATATCATTTTTCGACATGTTCGAATATGATGGCTCTAAAGTAGGGATTCTCAATTTATTTTGGGCAAGAGACCCCTTTTCCAGAATAATGTGATACCTCTGACCCATATAGCAAAATATCTTTAAAAATTTTATTTCTTATCCATACAAAATGCTTATCAATTTAAAAACTATATATATAGATATAAAATTAAGTAAATATGAAGTGTAATTAATAATTTTTAATACAAATCACTAAGAAGTACCTCAGTAGATAATAATATTTTGAAAAAAAAACATTAAAATCACAACGTAAAAGTAAAAAAAGGGAGGTGAATGAACCTCGTGATTTTCTACTTTCACTTTCGTTGATTTTCAAACGATTTTTTTGATCAAAATGTTTGTAACCACACTGAAGCCTTTTCGACAAGATAAGATATTCTCCAGCAATGTTCCATCATGCAGGATGCTGTGTTTCAATTAGCGATGAAACGGATATCCGGTAACTATCCGGTATCCGGCCTATCTGGACAATATTTGCTATACGGCCGGATACCGGATATTAGAAAAAAAAACAATGATCTCTCGTTCACACAAGGTAAATAATATTTTTTTCAAAAATAATATTAACTCATAACATTAACTCATTAGCACTATGACTTTTATTACAATTTTTTTCTTCCACCGATTACGCTTTGCTTCGTACACCTGAACAGCTTCAGGGAACAGTCTTTCACTGTAAACATTACTGCAAGCAGCCGGATGATAAACTGACAATGGATTTTTTTTCCTGAACGCGACACTGACTATCAATGTCATTTGACACTTCGTTGAAACAGTACCAAAAGGTGTCGTGAGCCTGGCGTGTAAGGTTTATTTCAGTTTCGTCTCTTTTGCTGTGTTTAATTTGATATTTGTGGTGAAGTAAGCGTATCCTCTTTCAGGTTATCATCCCTGACAGTTCCAAGTTTGGTAATCTTGAATGAAAATAATTGATTGATGTTCTTTGCTTATTTGAATTCGTAATGCTTACTCTTTCTCGACTAGTATTAACATTATTTCAATATACAGCCATTCCATGCTAAACCGATATAGTGGTTCTCAGATTTTCGCCATAAGTGGTAATATTGTTCTTTATGGCAAAACATTAGTAATTTTTATTTTTTTATTAGGGTGCCCATTTCCATGTTAGTTGGTCCGAAAAATAATTTTTTTCCACTTTTTCCCAAAAAGTACCTTTTTTTAAAAATTTATAACTTCTGAACCACTGGATCCATTAAGATGATCGACATATTAAATTGAAGCCAATGAGCTAGCCTTTTATTAAAAAATGACTGGAGTCGAATCAAACCTCAAGATACTTTTTTTTATCCCATCTGTTTATTTTTATTACTAGGCTAATCTAGCAATTCAGCTGTAACAGAGCCGAATTTATCGTGTACATTTTTTCTCATGTTGCAGCCATATAGGCGTAAAAGTATTCCTATCTCATCGATACACATTTTTATCTATTACACATTAACCATTTTAGGCGTAAGTGTATTCATTCCTATTCTAACGATACACAACACATCTCGCATTTTTCGGCATAAGAATATTCCTATTGTTCGAATGTTCACAGTTGGACACAGCGGGACTGTTGATATGAGGTTTCTATTGTTGTGTTTATAAAGCTCATGATTGTTCGCTTAGTAGCGGACACGCAACCAATTAGGTTACGAAAACCCCGAAGACCGAAGACCTACAAAGACTTGAATGACATGGGAAGTGTGATCGGTTTTCCCAAAAGTTGAAGCTTTGGTTTTGCTGATTTATCCTTCCTAGAAAAGACCACACTCTCTGCTTTCTCCGTGGATAACTCAATCTCAAGATCAATGTCCTAGGTTCAAAAATTGTTCGAAGTATCTTGTAAGGGTTCTTGCAGATTGAGTTCGTTTGATCCTACGAAAGACACCACTCCATTATTTACATGTTGTCTTAGGCTGCAATTTCCTGTAAGGCAATTTGTCAATGCTGTTTACGTAGAAGTTCTACAAGAGGGGGCTTAAACAAGAGCCCTGTGAGAGGCGACTTACTGCTAAATCTCCTTAATTATTCTTCAAATGTTTCTCACAGAGCAAGTTATATAACATACTATCCAATAGAGGCGGCAGACCTCGAGGGGGATTCATCTACAATGTCATACTAAGGGGTATATCGAAAATGAGTATTTAGTATAAATTAATTTTTTAGATTTAGTATCTTGTTCTGTCAAGATTCCACCAAGGATTTGTTTACGTATGGATTTTTCATTTTTTTCGAAATGTCGCGTATCAAAAAGGAGACTAAAGTTCAAATCTTGGAAAAATGGATGCGAGAGAAGGGTATTACAATGAATAAAGTAACAAAACGTTCCGATATTCATCCGGCAACTGTGAAATCCTTCCAACCCTCCCAATATGTGTTTTGGCGAAAAAGTTGGAATGGTGCAGCGGATCAAAAAGTGGAACAACCTGAAGACATCTTCTTCTTCTTCAATGGCACTAACGTTCCTAGAGGAACTTCGCCGTCTCAACGTAGTATTACTTGCTTCATTTTTATCAGTACTTAGTTGAGATTTCTATGCCAAATAACACGCCTTGAATGCATTCTGAGTGGCAAGCTCTAGAATACGCGTGATCACAGTGCAAGTCGGAGGAAATTTCTTTGACGAAAAATTCCCCCGACCAGAACGGGAATCGAACCCGAACACCCGGCATGTTAGTTATGACGCTAACCACTCGGCCACGGGAGCACTAGACACCTGAAGACATACAAGATCCAAAATGATCAAAACAAAGTGCTGAACGAAAATCACGAGCGAAAATCAGAGCCCGGAAGCTGTATATCGAATTTTCGAAATCGAATTTTGCAGAAATCCAAAACGTGCATTCTGATGGATGATAAGACTGGCGTTAATAAGGACTAAATAACTCCTCCCGTACCACAATTTTACACCATAGTCATTGGCGAGGATGTGGATGTGATCAGTGTAAGAGAGAGGGAGAATGAAAGCAGCAAAAACGACTTGACAACGAGCTTGACTACGTAAACTTTTGTTTCCACTCAAAAAGAGAAGCACTTCCAAGTTGACAACAGTAAAGGATAGTAACAAGCATCGAGACGAGTTTTTCGCATCTTATAACTCCTTCACTTTGAATCGGTTCTCACATCAAACCCGTTTCGGTAATCATGGTCTCTACTTTCACCTTGTGGGAGAGGATATAAACGGGATACTGCAACTTGAAATGCTGGTCGGCTTTATTGTCGATTGCATACTTTCGTTTATTCATGAAAACTCATAGTTTTTTTCATTATAACTTTAGATGTTTCAAATACGGAAGTGTAGATTTTTCATTATCTGAAATACGTTAATCATGCCTTTTCCCATTCCATATATTCTGAATCGGGGAACGGAGACAAGACGAGGAAGAAGGCGAGGCCGTGATTAGGTTGGAGTATTTGAATATTGAGTGGGAGGATTCGAGGATTGGATTGAAGAACTCGAGGATTTGGGTGGGAGAATTCGAGGGTTGGCAACCCGAGCGTAGAATCAAAGGATTTTCATATTCTGTTACACAGTTTTGCTCCTTTCAGTGAACAGTCAGCATCAAATCGCGATGCGATTTTGTTCGTAACTCTGATCAAAATCCAAGGTAGAATTTCTATAAAGGGGGTAGTACACTATGGAAACTTGAAAATAAAAAAAAAGGGATTGGGATTTCTACTTTACTGTAGTTTTTGTCCCAGGTTTGTCCGATGTTCCGTTCCAAAGTTACAAGCCAATTTGTGGACCTTAGTCTTTGCGTAAGGAGCGCGGATCCAAAATTTAAAACGCGTTTTTCTCGAAACTAAGTTCTTCAAACTAACAGGAAATATATCCTAGATTACGTAAAAAATCATTGGTTGAAATCGGTCCACTAGAAAAACTTGTAGAACTCCCACCATTTTACAAGGTTTTGGCTGCAAGGGTTAAACAAACCGCGGTCGCGGCTATTCAGGGAACAGTCCTATTGACACCAATTTATATTTTGTTTGTAAAGTAATATATAACTAATAAAACTGTGATATCAGATTAATCATAGTAATTTATTTTTTCGTTGGAAAAAATAGTGAAAATCACATACTTCTTATGATGTTCATGGTGTACTACCCCCATAAATGATACGAAGCGTGGGTCTTCATTCCATCTGGTGGTGAGCGCTTGTGTATTTTTGCATCACAGGCGCTGTTCATTCCCTGAAGATGAGCAAAAGCTGCATCGCATGCTTCATCCATTAGTGATTCATTAGTTAGCCAGAAAGGCATCATAGTAGCTGCCTGGTAGTGAAGAAGATGAGTCTTTTCTAATCGTGATGCCACCGAACCATCCAATTAGTAGAAGCAGAAGCAACAGTAGCAGCAGAGCAGTAGCAACATCAGCAATATCAACAACTTCGACAACATCTACAACAGAATCAGCAAAAGAATGTTGGAATTTCCTGTGACGACTTTAAATAAAGAACAACGTTTGTGTTTGTGCTTCGTTCCTATCATGGCACGTTTTTTCTACCGTTTCATCAAGTAGTATACTATCGGTTCTTTTCAGAACGAGTTTCCAGCTGTGGACTTTTGAGTTCAAGCATCTTGATGCACCGTAGTGAGTGAAACAACGAACAGTGAAATTGAAATTTCAGTATACGCTAAAATAATATCCGAAGTGAAAAGCGAGCGAATTGATCAAAATAATTTCGTAGTCCTACATAAACAAAGTGTTCGTGATCCAGACACAACCCTCTACATTTTTAGGCTTAGAAATGTCTACAATCTTATCTAAATTTGAAAGATAAGTCTAATGATGTGTATGTCCTCTGTCCCTAAATAAACTGATATTTGCTTACTATTTATTACCGATTTTTTAACTGAAAACAACATTTTTGTTTTGCTTCAACACTCTGATATTGTTTTGATTTGCTACGATTTCCTATTTTAATATTCCCATTGAACTGAGATAGAGACTGTTTTATATCAATATCAAGAGCGACAATCGTTATACTCAACAATATTCGAACCAGTGACATAAAAAAATCAAATGACATACAAGAAATGAAATGCATTAAAAAAGGCACTAGTTCAGGGAGAAGATCCCAATAGATAAACCATATATTCTGTGAAAAATAAACAATGATTTGTGTTTTTGAATTTCATTCCGTTTTATTCAAGGGCTGAAGGTACATATCACTACAGACAAACAATATAATTTCTGTTCAGTTGTGCTTCTTTTCCGTGAATGCAAATCTAAACGACAATGCTACCGATGATCTGATCACATAATGAATCAACCGAATAGACGGTTGAATAAACGAGGAGGATGCATTGCCAATGAATATGCATGAACAGCATACGAGCCTTTATGTTTGTACTTGCAAACAGAAATTCAAAATTATGAGTGATCTGCCTGAGCTGGAGGGAATCACAGAAGCGCATTGTAAGAATAACAGAAGTTTTGCAATGAATTTTGTTTTGCGTGTTGTATTTAATTCATACTGATGAAACTCATCAGCGCTGGTGTCATATTCGTCATCTCGCTGGAGTGGCTGAGGACGAAGGAGCCTGACTACCGTCACATATCCGGTTTAGCTTTACTGATCATTGTTACGTTACTCAATCCCGACAGGTGCCGCTGATTATCGTCACCATCGTTCGGAAAACTATTCCAATAAGCAGAGCCCTGATTCGCATGTCAGTGTAGCAAAATTCCTTTGGATAGGTTCAGGATTTGTTATTAACATTCTCGCTCTGTTGTGTGCTCGAGGACAGAGAGAGATGCATTCAATAAGTACGACGTGAGTCTGTTATGGGAATCTAGTTGCATGTGCCAGATACATAGCCACTCTCGTTCACTCCGGCTCAGTGTTAGCTGCTGATCACGGCAAACACCCATTCTGATTCGACGGGAATTCTAGGAATAAGGGCGTAAATCCGATACACCTTCATTCAGTCAGGAACGGTGAGTGAATCACGAGCTGACCATGGCAGGATATCGAATATAAAAGCTCCCATTGATTTCGAAAAGTATATCACGTCGAGCTGATAACTACCGGTATCTACCGTCGTTCGGTATAAATTTTACATGTTGTGTAACGGATAAATCACCGAGGACAGGAATCGGTTCTGAAGGATTGTTGTATCACGTTCTGATTAATACCTGATCAATTTGTTCTATCACGCTTTGATTAATACTATAATAACCTACGTCAATAGGAAAACTGAGCTATCGATACAGAGAGTAGAGGGCGTACTTCTATAATACATTGTTATATGATCTATGGTTTGCAGATACGTAAATGCATGTCGTGGATGATTCTGTTACGATAGTCGATGAGGCTTGAGAGCTCGGATCGTTTTTTTTTGCAAATTGATATTATCATCAATCATTTTCACTAGTCCTTGTTAGAACTGATAATTGTGTCATACACACAATATACACTGTATCTTATATAGAAGTCATCATAGCTACGATGTATTGCTCTAAAAAGTAGCTTCTATTCGAGTGGTCCCAAAATATAAACAGTTACTCTTCTGCGTCCGAACGTCTTTACTTGAACTGCATCTGGATTAGAGTTTTACAGCGCACCGTACCCATCAAAGTTTAGTTCATGCCGTAAGGAGAAAAGGGATCATCGTCCTGCTCGTATATGCTCGTAAAACTCAAATAAAAAAACAAGAAACATAGAAGGGCAGCCATCAGCAAAAGCCACTCTTATTTAAATTTCATATAGACATAAAATAGAGTCCAGCTTATGTGTAGCGAAATGAGTGGTTGAATTCTTTCTGGTATCCCTTCTTCGCCAGGAATCGCCTTCTCTATACCTACATGCTTATTCTGCATCGTTTTCAATGGCCTTCGTTTCATTTTACGTCTCGCAACCTGCGCGCCGACGGAAGCACCAGATGAAAGCCTCACCCATTTCCACATAAATGGGTTGGCACGGGCAGAGCATTGCTATAAATGAGGGTGAAACATTTAAATGCACCGTCGAGTAAAAGAGAGTAGAAACGTAATCACAAACCGAAGCCACCAGCGGTTTTCGGAACTGACAACTCTCCTGCAGGTTAACATGGTAATTTGGAACGGCTTCATCTATTATTTTAAGTGACATAAATTGGAGTGTATGAAATAAGCATTGAACTGATGATGGTGACACGAAAGTAATGAATTGCTTTCTGAACATCGATTTTGGGTTTTACGATGCTTTTTTCCTTTTACCCGGCTCACCGGGTTGATGCATCACATCAAACAAAAGGGGTGACGATTTTTCCACATATCGGGTCAAAATGATTAGCTGTTAGTTCATGAATAGAGCTAAATGGATTTCATAATGGCATTATTTTAGATTGGTTCAGTAACAATAGAGGCAAACCTGCGCACCTCTTTTTTGTGTGAATTTTCTTTTGATCACTAGGATCAAATTCATATCACAATTGCATAGAAGATTTTAACCTAAATTATCCAGAAAATGAGAACAGTCTCTCCGCATACCTCAAAAGAATGTAATAGGAATGCATGATATGCATTGATTTTTTCGTAAATTTCACAACTATCTCACCACAATTTGATAATCTAGGTCTCTTTTTATAATAAAATTTGTCTTTGAGGCAGAAATTTTGCAAAATGAATGCGTCCGGCATCTTTAATAAAATAAGATTGAGTCGGGAAAGACGGACACCTAGGGTGGGAAAGATGGACACTGACTGAAAATTCAAGTTTATGTACTCGATAAGTTTTGGAGCTCTTCAAATAGGCTTTGTAAAAGATCGAACAAAAAGGCTTGACTAAAATCATCTAGAAGGGTTTGAAATTTTTCTCATTTTTTCATGTCTAAAATAGCTCCCGGCATTCGTAATGACAAATTAGGATTATTACGTTTTAAAAACCGTTCTGTTGATTCGTCCATGATATCTGGGGTCACTTGCAAACGTAGTTAGTGGGCATCTTTTAGAAAAAGAAGGAAGAAATAATGAAATTGTTTTCAAAACAAAATTCCTTTCCCTTCGGTGGAGTGTCCGTATTACCCGACTTGATTAGTACTTTTTTTCATCAATATTTCTGGAGTAAAAACAAGTAAACCTCGACCCTCCTACTCGCGTTACGTAATTTGTGCACGACGCCTTATTTTCTGTAGACAAAAATTTACATCAAGCTGCTCTTTGTAGATTACTGTTTTGTTTTCATTAACAACTAGCTGACCCGGCAAACTTCGTCCCACCCAAAATTTGTTTTTTGTTATCAATACCTTCAAACATTCACGTTTTCTTACTAAGCGCACGTTCATAGGTCCATTCGCAGAACTGTTCATTGATTGATTTTCTAATCGACCCCATTGAATTTACGTTTTACTAAAAAAAATCTTAGTACTTCTACCAAAACTCATCATCATAATATCGAATTATTTTCAGACATAATTCTTGTTCAAGATTTTTCAACCACTTGCAAATAACATGTTTCTCGGTTACATGGAATAAATGTTTGATACAGAAAATTTGATAGAATAAAGACAGCTCCTCCCATCTTTTCCCCTTAGAGAGGGAGGAGCAGTGTCCATTCACCATAGAAACATTTCGTGCTCCCTAAAATCTTCACATGCCAAACTTGGCTCCATTTGCTTGATTAGTTTTTGAGTTATGCAAAAATTTGTTTTTCATTAGTATGACAGCCTACACTAAGAGAGGGGGGAGGAGTGTCGAACCACCGAAGAAACATTTATTGCATCCTAAAACCTCCACATGCCAAATTTAGTTCCGTTTGCTTGATTAGTTCTTGATTTATGCGGAAATGTATGCTTCATTAGTATGGCAGCCCCCGTCCCCCCCTCAAAGAGACGGGAGGAGTGTCTATTCACCATAGAAACGTTTTCGCAGGCCAAATTTGGTATTTTCTTGATTAGTTTTCGAGAAATTTCGAGTTTTTGTAGAAATTTGTCTTTCATTTGTATGGCAGCTCCCCCTTAGAGAGGGGGTGGAGTGTTCAACTACCGCGAAAACATTTTTTGCGCCCTAAAACCTCCATATTTGGTTTCGTTTGCTTGATTAATTCTCGAGTAATGCAGAAATTTGTGTTTCATTTGTATGGCAGCTTTCCCCCTTAGAGAGGGGATTGAGTGTCTAATCACCGTGAAACAATTTATTGCGCACTGAAACCTCCATATACCTAATTTGGTTTCATTTGCTTGATTAATTCTCGAGTAATGCAGAAATTTGTGTCATTCGTATGGCAGCCCCCTTTAAGAGAGAGGGGAGGGATATCTAACCACCGTAAAAACATTTATTGCACCCTAAAACCTTCACATGCCAAAATTTGGTAAAAATTTTGTGTTTCCTGATTCTCCATAGCCTCAGTTTAATGCATTGATGACAGAAAACAAACAATGTTAACTGCTTGGAAAAAGGCTGAATATTTGCCTCAGCAGAGATTCGTTACCAATACACTAGCGTAAATATTTCCTTCCCGCTATCTCCTCTCCTTGTTTATATTTATCATTACGGCTACATAATTTGCAACACCAAACAATCGACAATCATAGCATAAAAAAATAGGCGATTGTTGCATTGTTACAGGGCCAGTGCACACGGGAGCAGATACAAATGGGGTTTCAGCGTAGCGAAGATGCGTACGGGTTATGAAGCACGTACGTACGCATATAAATATCCATATATCGATGGCTTGAAGTAACAAAATATACACACACTTATCTCCGTTCTCAATTGAAGTTCTTTCTGTTCATATTGTCAGTCTAGATTAGCTCAGCTGTCATCCTTTGTGGAGAGAGTTTTCCTACCGTCATGCGAATCCAAATCACTGACAAAATTCCAGAACATTTATTTTCTTGGTGAGCTGACAATAACCTAGCTTGATGATTCCTCACACAATTGTGTAGCTCAGAACTTTAATACAATGACGTCAGTTTGATGCAATGATTGCAATGTCAGAGACATCAGCGAGTGAGTAACTTGGTCGCGTCCACAGCTCAATCCGAAACGAAGACACGTGATGACGCAAAACAAGGAAGAACGAGCGATATTCATTGCTTTGAATATAGAACGATAATGAAAGTTTGCCTTTCTTCCTTGCTTGAGACTTGAATCTTCTTCAGTTCATTCGTCTCTATCCTTCAAAAAGGTCCTTGGAAAACTTTACTTTATCCATCATATTACTTCTCCACCCCCATTGCCTTGAGAAAGGCATTCGATCCCTCGCCGTCCAGCTCGGCCAGTAACGATGTTGTTCAGTCGATTTCCTCAAATCAAATATTCCTCTTCGTTCTTCTTCTTTTCTTTTGTTCACGGAAACTTTACATCTTACGATTTCCTCTTCGTTGCTCGTTATGGACAGCTCTGTTCGGGAAAGCACACAAATGGACAGAACAAATGTATGAGGAAATGGGAATGCCAATTTTCATCTATTTAAACCAGACTAGGGGATTGTAATGTGTAGCATATCAAACAAATCTTAGGGAATTTCCGATTCTATTGGTATGTAAATCGTCAAAATCCGTTCGCTGCAAAAATAGTTATTAACGTTATCTTTATTTCATAAAAACGTGACCAGTTTTTCTGATTTGGCACCCTTAATGAAAGACGTAGTTCTACGTCAAAAAAGAACTGTCAAACATGGTCCGATCTGACTTAACAAAGACCACTTGTGCTTCACAAGTAAACGAAATTGTTTCGTAGAATACCATAACTAACTATTTATTTTACTTTTCTAATAATAATGATTTTGTAATCAATAAATATGTTATAATTAATTAAAAATGTTAAAATTGTTATAAAACAGAGAAAAAAAGCAATAAATAAAATACCGATATAATAAACCTAACTATTTGATTTTATGGTCCATACGGAAAAACATTTCCCATGAAATTATATACACCGTGCTATGTTTTTCTGGTGATATTCTCTTACTTTACACCCACAATAGCTAAAATATTGTGTTGTATTGGCGTATTTCACAAAATCTTTAATCTTTAATCTTTTATCTTGAAAGGGTTAAATGAAAATAGAAATGATAACCTATATGACGGTCGGAATTACACTTCGATAAATACCACAGCGAAGGAATCAAAGACCTTACTGTCCATCTGTTGAAGATTATGGCTCTCAAATAACCGAAAGATTTCCATCGGCAACCTTCCTCTGACTTCCCCCACTTTTTTTTTCTTCGTGAAAGTCAAACCTTCAATCATTTTTATTTACTGTTGCGTGTAATGAAGCCACCGATCATCGATTATCTCTTCCCAAGATGGAAATAAAATCACTGATGCGCTGCATTCATTATTTTATGGTTATTACCAAAAGGAAGTCGGAGCGAAAAACAACAAATCATGTTGTTTTGACGTAGGACTACGTCTTTCATTTCTATACCGGGGTGTAAAATCAAAGTTTCGAAAACGAAAGCGTTACGCCGGAGACCGAGATTTTGAGCGTTAATAGCACCTAAACAACTGAACGAAATGGTATGATTAACACTTCATTCGAAAGATAAAATGTCTACGCGTTATATACTTGTTACTTTTTGATCCAAAAACTTGTTTCAATAGTCTTAAAATTGCTTTCAAAACAGGCGTTGCTGAAAAATACTTTGTCAGTTCCCCTGGGAATTTAAAAATACATTGATGAGAAAGAGTTTATTCTAATGTTTTCTATCCATATAACAATGCAACCAAATACATTTGGTTTTGTGATTTTTCAATCGGTCGCAATTAACGGGAAAGCGTCTGAAAATTATTCTTTTTCGGCGAGGAATCAAGGGATTGAGGGATTCATTACCTAGCCTGACTTGACCTGAAAGACATGCAGTTTGTTTGGAACTGTGAGGGAGGGCAAAAAAGCCAGGAGGCAGAAGGCAGGAGGAGAAGAGAAGGTGACCAAGAGAGTATCAGCATCGAAAAACGGTTCCGCTTGAGACATCGGAGCAGCCACCACACACACATACACGCGCGGAACTATTTTTGTTTGGTTGCCATCCAGCATCGAGGAGATTCCGGAAAGATATTATCGTTGCTGAAAAATAATCTGCCAGATCCCTTGGGAATTGAAAATTACATTCAAGCGAAAGAGTTTATTTTAACGTTTTCTATCCATATAATACTGCGACCAAATACAATTGATTTTGTGGTTTTTCAATCAAGTGCAATTAACAGGTGGTTATCGAGTTAGCATTAACCACTGGTGGTGGACTTCGAGAAGAATCCGGAAAGATATCGCTGCTGCAAAATAATCTGACAGTTCCTCTTGGCATTGAAAATAACATGCAAGCGAAAGAGCTCTCGTTTTCGAAGTGCCTCAAATATTCATTTGATCATTCATTCAGAATGGATTCAGATTCAACTTCAAACAAATGATCACTGAATCAACGATAGTCCTACGTCACCTTTGCAGTTATACCATAGATATAACCCACTTCCTGTTTTTTCTTTGGAAACAGGAACATTATGATTAATCACTATTCTAAAAAGAGTTAATTATTGGCTAGAGATGAAAATTCAATTGTAGTCTTCTTGCAATTTTTTTTGGTGATTATCCTATTATTATGGGTACCGCCTGTCTTATTTTGTATTGTTGGTGATATTTGTGTATTTATGGAAATGCGGAAGCTTTTCCGACTAGTCGACTCGACCTTTGTTGTGGCTTCCATTTTTTTCCTTTCGTATCTCCCCACTCGCGCGCACTGTCAGGGATTTATTGCATTCATGTTGGGGAGTGGATGGTTTCGTAATAATAATTTGGTTGTAATGAACACATCCTCATGCGGATAGGAAAAACCGCTGACTAGCAGTCCAGACTCTGTTATATTCTACTTACGGCCATAGTCAGTAGAAGAAGCGTCCGTACTGGTAAAAGAAAATCATTATCATTATCATGATAATGTGGTCTGTTCGAAGCAGCGTATGCTTATTTATGCGGCTTCTGATGATATGTAGAGCCACTTGAGAGAGAATTTCACAACTCACAGATCCTGGGATCCTGGGATTATTATTTTGGATGTTTTTGGATGCAATCATTTTATTATTCTGGAGTGAAATAAGTTTTTCGATTGAAGTCAAAACCAAATTTGGACCATTGACTTTTGAATTATATTCGATAGTTATCTGTGTATATTTTATGCCAAATACCAAAAACTTATAATTAATCAGATTTCTAGCATGACAACGCAATGCCGTAAATATCGTGA
The DNA here is from genome assembly GCF_029784135.1 of Toxorhynchites rutilus septentrionalis. Taxonomy (NCBI): domain Eukaryota; kingdom Metazoa; phylum Arthropoda; class Insecta; order Diptera; family Culicidae; genus Toxorhynchites; species Toxorhynchites rutilus. The sequence goes on from NC_073746.1 coordinate 218,392,614, forward strand.
AACATATTCAAATAGATAGCGATACCAGAAAGTGATGCCTCATCTGCCACATTGACCAGGCATAGCTCCATCGTTGAGTGATTTATTTTCACAAAATGATCATGGTTTGTCTTAATAATGAGATGACCTTCAAAGGTCAGTTTTGCGTCTCGCCACATTAGTGACAAATATCACTTTGTCTTTAGGTTAAACATTTAAAAATTTTCAGTAATTGTTTTCAATTTAAATTAAATATCTAAACAGCATGGTTTTTATTCTATGCAAAACTGGTAAAGAGCAAAGACAGTATATAAACTACTGGCTATCCTTCATTCACGTGAAAATAAGTTACCCATCTCAACCTGCAATAATGAACAGCAACAGCAAACAGAATTGTTACGCCCTGTGGGCTGATGATGACCGAATTCGAAATGCTCTTGCGAAAGCTCGTTAAATAATGGTATTCCCATGAGGGTGGAGTTCTTCAGCGATTACATTTCATGCCCGGATGGGTTTATTATGGAAATGTTTAGCACTGATTAAAATTTGCATAAACTCGAAACGGGTTTGCGCATTGCACGGAACTGAAATCGATGAAAAGTTAATAGGAGCACTCGCCAAACTATCAACGCGAGAATCATTACGTGGATCCGTAAGGGGGTTGTTATGATTTTGTTTACATATGGGTAAACATGATACGGCCATTGTGGTGTAAACATCGGGCCTAACTTTTCGCCTGTTATTACCTAATTTAGCGATCAATATGCGCACAATTCCAACCAACATGCTTATCGCATGAATTCAGATTGATGGCGTACATTATCGTAATTAACTATATCCGGATCATCATAGCATTTTTCCTGACTGCGGTTTTACATGAATTGGAGCCAATTTCCAATTTGAAAATTTCTGATAGCATACAGCGGTAGTGAAAGGTACCAATGATAGAGTGTAGGATGTTTGTATACTAATGTTTTTAGCCTCCTAATTTGTATTTATCTGAAAAAAAGTTTCTTTATATTTTACGCGCCAATCTGTTGAATATTCAGCCATTTTTTTTAAATTTTCAAATATAATTTGTTTATTGTTAAATTATTGGATTGGGGAATAAGTTCATAGCGTTTTGACGTAGAACTACTTCTTTCATTAGGGGAACCAAATCAGAAAACAGGTCACGTTTTTATGAAATAAAGTTAACGTTAATAACTATCTTTGCCGCTTGTGGATTTTGGCAATTTACATACCAAACGAATCGGAAATTGTCTAAGATTTATGTGATATGCTATACATTACAATCCCCTGGTGTGTGAATGGTTTGAATTGATGAAAACTAGTAGCATTTCGATTTTCTCATACATTTGTTTTACTCATTTGTGAGCTTTTTTACCCGTGCCTGCAATAACGAGCAACTTATCGACGAGCAACGAAGAGGAATATTTGCCTAGAGTATATAAAAATGGATCTCGCTAGCCCAAAATATCTTCTTAAGGCAAGAGGGCGGAGGTGGTAGCGCTGGAGTAGAGTAGAGTAGAGTTTTCAAAGGGCCTTTCTCAAGGCTAGAGACGAATGAACTGCAAAAGTTTAAAGTCTCTATAATACAATACCTTCTTTCCTTCCAAAATATCAGTATAGTTCTATATTCGAAGCAATGAACATCGCTTGTTCTTCTTTGTTTGTGTCATCACATGTCTTCGTTTTGTATTGAGCTGTGGTCGGACGCGATGTATCTGGCATTGCAACCATTACATCGAACTGACGCCATTGCATAAGGTTCTGAACTAAAACAAAAATAATAGTTCTGGAATTTTGTTTGTGATTTGGTTTCACATGATAGTAGCAAAACTCCCCACCAAGGATGACAGCTAATCTGATATAGACCGGCAATATTAACAGAAAGGGCTTCTGTTAAGAAGGGCGCAAAACGGAGATAAGTGTGTGTATATTTAGTTGCTTCAAGCCTGCTCCCTCAAGTATCTGCTCCCGTGTGCATCGCGTCAAAGAATAGCAAAGAATAGCTGTAGTAAAACTTTCTGCACTAAGGATGACGACAGCTGCGCTTATCTCGAGAATGAGAAAGTAATGCAACTTTTCTCGAGGCCAGTAATATTAACATAAACGTTTCTTTTGAGAATAGCGCAGGATTCTAAAATAGTATACGAAGTTTTAAGCAAGCAACGTGAAAAACAAAACTATAAGAGCTTAGTTCTACGATAACAATTCTTTTATTTTTTTCAACGATTTGTTTGCTGTTTGGCAAAGGATAAGTATTCATTCGATAGAACTCTTTCTGCTCTACAAAACATTTTTAATTGTATTTTTGAGTCATTTAATTTTTGAATTCTTATGAGGTAGAAATGGTATACCCATGAAGCAAAAATCCACATTTTCGACACATGCTCTTCTTTGCTTTTTTTCGGAGCAGCCAGCCTGGGACATTTGCGACGTGTATGGAGAAGGTCTACAGCGGGGAGCTGATTAACCTATTGATATAATTATTGTTTTTTTTTTGTTTAAATAAATGCCACGCTGCGAACTTATTCCCAAACCCAATAGCGCACTGTCTTCGGGTAAACCTAGTTAACAAGCTGGTTTTGTTAATTATTAATTTCAATTAGAATTACTTATTAACCCTCTGCGTTCGTATTAAATTTGGGCTTGGGTGTCGTACTGGTCGGAATTATTTTTCCTTGAAAAATTATTATTTTTTTTTTGGCAGACTTGTCTCACTTCTTAACTAGGCGCCAGAATTTTCACCTGTCCCCGGGCTTCTAAATGCCAAAAGGGGGGCTAGGCTTTACGGAATGCACGTACTTGCATGCTCGTGCTGTTTTGATCCTCACCGAGGAATTGTCGGACAATCGCGCAGGTGCTAAGGAAGACAGACTTTTGGATGCCGGCCAATTCCATCTCCATGTTCAACACCTTCAGCGCTTCCAGAAGTGTCTTCGGGACAATTCCAGTTCCAGAGAGAACGACTGGAACAATTCTTGGGACCTTCCTTAGCCCCACAGTTTCTTGAGCTCCACGGCCAATGGTCGGTACTTGCAGATTTTGCGACCGTGGGTCTCCTCCAGATTATGGTTCAGTGGAATAGCGACATTGATGATGGTGACATTGCGGTCACTCTTGTCGTAAACCATTATATCTGGGCGGTTGTGGTGGATCGAGAGGTCGGTCAGAACAGTGCGATCCCAGTACAGCTTGAAACGGTCGTTTTCCAGGACAGGTGCAGGCAGGTACCGGTAGTTTGGTACGTTGTCTTCTAGTAGAGCATATTGGAGCGCCAGTTGTCGATGAACAATACGGGTCACGTTGTTGTGGCGCTCGGTGTAGGCTGTGTTGGCCAAAACGGGACAGCCTCCCATAATGTGATCTATGTTTTCACCTGGTTGATGGCATATCCGGCAAATGTCATCAATGGCTTGATGCCAGACGTACCGCCTGCAGTTTCTCGTCGGCATTATCCTGTCCTGGATGGCTATAATGTCGGCTTCTACTACTGAAGAGAGTTCACCACGCGTTAGCCACAGATTAGATGCGGCCATGCACTGCCTTCTGCTTTCAAGCTGCTATCTTCTCCTCCGCTGTCTGCAGATTGCAGTTGAGTTGGTACTCCGCTTGCGCCAAGTGCAGAGCGCTGTATCCTCTGTCAGCGGCGCAGACAGCCCGGTATAGCGCGTTTTGGTTGGCGCGTTCTGCGAAGTACTCGCGCAGTTGTCGTAACTGGGCAACACACAGTGCAGATATGTCGACTATTCCAAGTCCCCCTTCTTTGCGTGGTAGTGAAACTCTCTCCAGTGCCAATTGAGGATGGTGCATTCCGGCCTCTTTGAATGCTTTCCTCATCCTCCTCTCAAGGTCCTCTAGGTCAGTTTTGCTCCATTTGACTACACCAAAACTGAAGGTCAGCAGGGGAACCGCGAATGTGTTGATCGCGCGTACCTTGTTCCCCGCGTTGAGGAAAGTCCTCAGGACACAGTTCACTCGACTCAAGAACTTGTCTCGCAGCTCCGTCTTGATGTCGGAGTGGCGAATCCCGGCGAGCTGTCGGAATCCAAGGTATTTGTAGGATTCGCCACGAATCATGTCTCTTATCAACTCTCCGTCATAGACCTTGTAGCCTCCGGATTCGGTAAGTTGTCCTTTCAGCAGATGGATACAGCGGCATTTGCCGAGGCCGAACTCCATGCAGATGTCCCTGCTTATTCCAACGACAACCCGGATAGCTACACCAAGACGCTGACGTGAAACAGCGTAGACCTTGAGATCGTCCATGTAGAAGGTATGGGTCACTTCTTCGCCAAAGCGGGCTGAAAAAGTCGCCTTGGAATATACCCCTCTTTATCTGCAGCGTTCTAGACTGCAACACATTTTCCCCATCACAAAGGTGCAGAGATGTACTCCACTGCCTCATGGCATGCTGCAGGAACCTAACGACGACGGGATCAATTTTGTAGAGCTCCAATACCCGGACGAGAAACGAGTGAGGTATGAAGTCGTAAGCCTTCCTGTAATCGATGTAGGCCATGCTTAGGTTCCGCTGGTTATATACTGCCTAGCCGACTATGGCAGCTTTGATGATGGCCTGGTCTTTGCAGCCATGCGTATTTTTCCTGCATCCTTTCTGCTCTTTTGCGATGATGTGATGCTGTTCGCAGTGAGCAGAAACTTTGGCGGTAATGATGCTGCTCAGTAGTTTGTACAGACTCGACAGGCACGTTATCGTAAACGGAACCGAATTTGGCATGTGGCGGTTTGTACTTTGATGGGTTCAATGTGTTGCTGTCTTTCGGGAGGAGGAAGGTGACGCCACGGGTGGCTAATTCAGGGAGGTTGTGTGGGTCACGTAGCACCTTGTTGAAGCACTCAGCTATCTTTGGATGTGCGACGGTCAGCTTCTTGTGCCAGAAGTTCTGAACACCATCGGGGCCCGGTGCTGCCCAGTTCCTCAGGTACCGCGAGGCTTCGCGGACATCGTTCTCTCCGATGATGATAGCTGGCATCTCTCCAATTTCACCACAACTCTCCTCCTCCCGTCTTAACCACATTTGCCCTTCGCGATGTTGTACTGGTGTTTCCCAAATACCAGCCCAGAAGTTCGTCACATCGCTAATATCTGGAAAACCTTCACGGTAGTCGGGCTTCTTGTCGCAAATGTGATCGTAGAACCCCTTTTCGTTATCCCTGAATATCCGACTTTGTTGTTGGCGCTTTGCAGAGTCAGAGTAACGTTTCAGCCGTTTAGTTAGGACGCCCAATTGCTGTACCAGTGTGTCGAGTTTTTCCGTCAGCTGGTGAGCTCCCAGCTGGCGAAGTTCAGTAGGCCGCACGATCACAGCTACTTTGCGAGATAATTTCACCGATCTGCTGCCTCTTTTGTACGTCATCAGTCTTCCAATTGCGGCGCGCTTGTTTAGGATCCGTTGCTCCAATCTCCTTCGCCATGGAGACTCACGCCCTTTACGGAGATGTTGGAGCAGTGCGACCCTTGGCCTTATACGGTATTCTAAACTTTTGGCAGTCGCCACAGCAGCGCAGTAAACTTTCAGTTACAGCTCCTCCATGTTCTCAGCATCAACCAAGTGCAGCGGAAGAACGTGCTCGTTCATGATCTTTACTGCACTTGTCAACCTGCGGGAATGCTGCATCTTCGGGATCCTGGGGCGCGACAAAGGGTCTGTGTCGCGGAACTGTGAGATCACTTCGTCGTAGTGGAAGACCAGATCGCGTAGTAGTTGTTGATCTGGCTGTGGGTCTTCCGGCTCAGGGAGTTGTTGTACTGTGGCCTCCACTGGTGCTGATTCGCATGCCCCACTCCCGACGAACTCTGGATACGCTTCCTCGAACATTGTTAGTATTCGAGGGCGACCGCTCATGTTCATCTCCAAAGCAGTGCAGATGCAATAGGCGCGGATCACGAATTTGTTCATTTCGTGTGTCCACATGATCCGGTGCCTAGTGGTACCCACGAGTGTGGACGACTGTCGTCTGGCAGTCGCAACACGTCTCGTAGGCGCAGTGTTTCTTGGGTGATAACCTTTTCGAGGCGCCGCCCCTAACATGGGGAACAGACGCACCCCTAAACCTCCAGTGACCCGGGAGGCCTTCCCCGGGAGAGATATAGCGCTCTGACTCGCTCGCACCCCCTCACTTAGCCACTTTCGACACCCGTTCTCGGAGCCAAGACCAGGTGTGTGTTTCCAGTTCACGCCCGATCTAAAAATGTCGTCATATGATCTTCGTGGAGGCGTGAGATAGGAACATTTGAGACCAACAGGTAGGCTCCTACCCATGTGTTGATCCCCATTTGAGAACCAACATTTTTTTTCTCTATTATAGAGACTTTCAACACATTTTGGCTGGTTCGTCACTTTTACTTCCATTTTTGGAAGAATGTCGGGAGTGAGAATTGAACTCGTGATCTGAGAGGTGAGAGGTATGGATGCTACCACTACGCCAGAACGCCTCCCTTGAAATACTGGTAAGATATGCAAGATTATGAAAAATAAAATTTTTTAAATTTTTTTTAACTATATATATAATTAGGGGGTCTTCGTAGCCACTTGGTTACGCGTTCGCTTACCAAGCGATCGATCGTGAGTTCAAACTCAGGGCCCTCAATTGACCATCTTTGTGTTGTTATAGAATAACTACGTCCACGCAACCATCATCAGCGATGGAAATCGATCCACGGTCGAAATAAGATCGATTCATCCATACAACTGCTCTGCTCTGCAAGAAACATCGGACTGCTGTTCTATAAATAACTCAACAATGATCAATATCAACTGTCTCCGCTGTCCGGTCTGCTGAACAATGGATGAACAGAAAGAATACCTGTTGGGGGGAAGCAAACTACGCCACTGATGACTTGATCTGAACCTGCGCATCCGGACGGTGCCACTCCATGACGCACCCAGACAATCGTTGAAAGCTAGCTGTCATCACTGTCATTCTGAAAACTTCTCTCGTACCACACATTCTTTGCTAATCACAAAAAAGGAGTAGAGATAGAACCTGAAATAAAGTTGAATTCCCAAATTGTTAAATAATTGAATCATCCTGTCGTGCTTTTGAATTTAAAACGAGGAGATCAAATGTAGGTAAAACCTAATAATGTAAAGTTCTTGTTTAATTATTGTTTCTCTTAATAAATACAGCTTTGAGCTCGCTATACATTGATAAAAACGCGTGCTGAATAAAACCTCCGAAACCCCCGTAACAAAACTCAAAGATTTGAGGTTATCGAGTGGGAATAAGAGCCACAGGATGCCGGAAAGTGACCTCTTCGACTGCCCGTTGTGCGAGCAGGCAAACAACGTCGAAGACATGGTCATGTGCGACCAGTGTGAGAAGTGGATCCACTACAGCTGTGCGGGATACGACGAGCAAAGGAAGGAAGAGCATTGCAAGTGCCAAGATTGCTGCGGTACGCGCCACCGTGAAACCACATTGACACCGGTAGCAAGACCTAACGGAGATGTAGCAGGAGGAAGTAACCCGATCGACGAACGGGCCCGTCTAAACTTGAAGCTGCTGGCGGATCAGAAGGCACATCTGCTGAAGGAATTGGAGCTGGATTTCGCACAGCAGCTTGAACGGAAGAAGTTGGAACTGGAGAAGGAGGCGTTGAAAATTCAGTTCGACATACTGAATGGTTCTTCTGACGGTGGCGTTGGATCAACCGGACCCGTTGGAACTACCAGTGGAGCAGCGGCAAACGTTGGCCGCAATACAGAGTGGATGAGTCGTCTAAATCAGGTCACTGCGTGCACGAATCAGCTAAATATTGCTTCAGCTAGCACGACAACAATTTCTACGACTAACTCCGAAAATGCTCCACAATTCTCTGCTGCCAAGGGAAACAAGTTCGTCCAACCGAGTTCAACCATTCCGTCATTCACCTCCACTTCCGGCACCACCAATCAACTACCAACGTCCGCTGGTGTATGTTCAACGCGAACGAATTATGATCCTCCGTCTCACGAACTGTGTCAAGCTTCGGGCTTCCTTCAGGAGTTTCAGTCCGGAAGAGGACCACTTCAGCTGGATTCTTCGACGCCAACGACGAAAACCAACTGGGCCAACCCGACGCTCGGCTACACCATTCCTACGCAATGTTTACCAACAGCTATCAGCTCAGTGATACCATGTGGAAGCTACCCGCTGGTGGGTAGAAACGTAAGCCAACCGTACCAGGTAACGAATAGCGTAGGAAATATAGTGTCAGTAGGTCAAGCTTCATATCCTCAATACACGAATAGTAGCGTAGGTCCAATAAACCTGGTAGGGAATCCAATGAATGTAAATCAATCCTTCGTACACCCCTTACTCTCATCAAGTGTACCCCAACAATACTCACAGGTGTACCCTGTTAATTATTCGCTACCAGCAATGAATCCAAACGTCTCGCAAGTGCCTCTTCCAAACTATCAAGTGCCTTTATTGAACCAGCAAATGCCGGGAATGAATTGTGAAATAAATACACCCACATCTCGTCAAATGGCGGCGAGACATGTTATGTCGAAAGAACTCCCAGTATTCAGTGGAAATCCGGAGGAGTGGCCTATGTTTTTTAGTGCCTTCAACACATCCACAGAGGCCTGTGGATATAGTGATGTGGAGAACCTAGGCCGCCTTCAGCGGTGCCTGAAAGGTGCAGCACTGGAAGCAGTTCGCAGCCGACTCCTGCTCCCCGCATCGGTACCGCAGGTGATCCAGACGTTGCAGCTTCTGTACGGGCGACCGGAGCAGATAATCTACGCGCTGCTTTCGAAGATTCGGGATGTTCCTGCACCGAAAGCGGAGAACCTGCAGTCACTTATTGCCTTCGGAATGGCAGTACAGAATTTCTGCGACCATCTGGAGGCTGCAGCGCAAGTTGCACATCTGTCAAACCCAGTGCTTCTGCAGGAGCTAGTGGACAAGCTGCCGGCACATCTGAAGCTGGAGTGGGTCACATTCAAACGTCAGTTCCTGGTGGTTGACTTGCGCGTATTCGGCAGGTACATGTCAAACCTGGTATCGGCAGCGGCAGAGGTGTCTCTAAACGTGGATATCAAGAGGACGAATCTAAAGAAAGAGGAGAAGGTGAAAAGTTTCGTTAATGCGCATCTCTCTCCGACAAGTTCGACGGAATCGCCGAAACCAAGATCGGAGTCATCGAAAGCTGTCGCGTCCGTTATCTGCTTAACCTGTGGGAAACCGGATCACAAAGTGAGGGAATGTGAAACCTTCAAGAAGATGAACCGGGAGGATCGCTGGAAAGTCGTCCACACCAATTTCCTGTGTCGAACATGTCTCGGGAAGCACGGAAGGAAACCATGTCGTTCTCAAGCTCGCTGTGATGTACAGGGTTGTCAAATGAGGCATCATCCACTTTTGCACGGTAGTGCGACAAGTTCTACACCAACGTCAAGGCAAACGCCACAACAAGCTAGTTCAACGCCACCGGAAAATCAGAACGAAGGCGTTAACGCTCATCGTACTGCAAACTCAACCTTGTTCCGGATTCTACCGGTTAAGCTCTTCAACAAGGAACGGACCATCAATACACTGGCGTTCATCGATGAAGGGTCGTCGGTTACGCTCATGGACAGGAGTCTCGCTGATTCGATGCAGGCTATAGGACCAAAGAAGCGCCTTTGTCTAACGTGGACGGGAAACATTACCCGCGACGAAGAAGATTCCATGCGAGTGGAAATCGAGATTGCAGGAACTGGAGCGAAGAAGCGCTACGTACTCGATGACGTTAGGACCTTCGAATCTCTTGCGCTACCGAAGCAGACGCTGCGCTACAAGGAACTCGCTGAACGCTACAGACATTTGAAGAAGTTGCCAATACAGGACTTCGAATCGGAAGCACCAGGTATTTTGATAGGTGCAAAGCACACCAACCTTACCGCTACGCAGCAAATAAGAGAGGATGAACTGGGTGAGCCGATTGCTGCTAAGACAAGACTCGGCTGGGCCATCTACGGGGCGATACCAAAGGGAACTGCGTACCCCAGCTACAATCTCCACATCTGCGGCTGTGACTTGGAGAGCGACCTGCACGCGCTAGTAAAGCAGCACTTCACGGTGGAGAACACGGGCGTATCTGCGGACTCAAGTCCCGAGTCTGAGGACGATAAGCGGGCCAGGGCCATACTAAATGCAACGACGAAACGGACTGAAGGAGGATTCGAGACTGGGCTGCTATGGCGATACGATAACGTCGAGTTTCCTGCAAGCTACGTTATGGCAGTACGGCGGCTCCAGTGCTTGGGACGGCAACTGAAGAAGAGTCCCGAGGTGATGGAAAATGTCGACCAGCAGATAATGGAGTATCAAAGGAAAGGCTATATCCACGAAGCAACGGAGGCCGAACTACGTTCAGCAGACCCACGCCGGATGTGGTATCTTCCGGTGGGTATTGTCCGTAATCCGAAGAAGCCGAGTAAGATCCGTATAGTGTGGGATGCAGCAGCTACGGTGGACGGAGTCTCCCTCAATAGCATGCTGCTAAAGGGGCCGGATCTAGTAGTACCACTCCTGAAAGTTCTATGTGGCTTTCGGGAACGAAGAATTGCCATCGTAGGCGACATAAGGGAAATGTTCCACCAACTAAAACTGCGACAAGAGGACCGTTACAGTCAACTGTTTGTCTGGTTTGGAGAGTCGGAGCAGCAACTTAAAACCTTCATCATCGATGTGGCAACTTTCGGGTCGACGTGCTCACCATGCTCGGCGCAATTCGTAAAGAATCTGAATGCAGCTGAGCACGCAGAGCAGTACCCGAAAGCAGCAGAAGCGATCCAACGCCGCCACTATGTCGACGATTATTTGCAGAACTTCGACAGCGAAGAAGAAGCTTGCCAGGTAGTCGAAGAGGTGAAACTGGTCCATCGACAAGGCGGATTTGACATCCGAAACTGGTTGTCCAACTCGTCCGCGGTCCTCGAACGGGTCGGGGAAGCTGATCGCACTCCAGCAAAGATCGTCGGAGGGACCGGAAACGAAATGGAGCGAGTATTGGGAATGCAGTGGAATGCAAAGAACGACATGTTCCTGTTCTCCAGCGATGTCAACGTGGAAGCGATCACTCCCACGAAGCGAAATATCCTGCGTTGCGTGATGTCGTTGTTCGACCCGTTAGGCCTTCTCTCTCACTTCTTAATCCACGGAAGGGTCCAGGACATATGGCGAACGAAGGCAGGGTGGGACGATATTGTGGAGGGTCCTATCCTGAACCGCTGGCGTGTGTGGGCCGGGATGTTCAACGAACTTGGAGATGTTCAAGTTCCACGTGCTTATTTCCCAGGTATATCGTCAGACGACATTGATGATCTGCAGCTACACATCTTCGTAGATGGAAGTGAAACGGCCTATGCATGTGTTGCCTATCTTCGAGCCTCAATCAACGGTGAATACCACAGTGCCCTCGTATCCGCAAAGGCAAAGGTGGCTCCACAGAAAGCGCTGTCCATCCCAAGGCTGGAGCTTCAAGCAGCACTGATCGGCTGCAGGCTGATGAAGACGTTGTGCAGCAGCCACAGCCTCCAGATAAAGCGAAGAATATTCTGGACGGATTCGAAGACCGTCCTTTCCTGGATCCATTCCGACCACCGCCGGTATAGGCAGTTTGTTGCCTGCAGAATTGGTGAGATCCTGGCGAAATCCAATCCCGAGGAGTGGAGATACGTACCATCGGGACTCAACAGTGCAGACGACGGTACAAAGTGGAGAAGTAAACCTAACTTGAAGCCCGACGGTCGCTGGTTCAGAGGGCCGGAATTCCTGAAACGTTCGGAGGAGATGTGGCCTAAACAAGCAGATCCTGATCTCACCGAAGAGGAACTGAGACCTTGTCTCGTTCACGTGACAGATTCGCAGGAAGGAGTCATCGATTCGAGCCGATTCTCCAAGTATGAGAGGCTTCAGCACACGATCGCCTACCTCTTTCGCTTCGTCGATAACTGCCGTCGAGTACGGCGGAAGGAACCGCGAACGACTTCGCATTTCAGCAACGAGGAACTTGCTCGGGCCGAGAATGCTCTCTGGCGACTAGCACAGCGCTCCGTGTTTCATGAAGAAGTAGAGGTGCTGACAAAAGTGAAGAACGGACACCGGTTAAGACTGGCGTGAACCAGCCAAATCTTCAAGTTATCTCCATTCATCGACGAATTCGGAGTGCTTCGAATCGATACGCGCATCGTCGGGGCAATCTTCGTGCCGTATGACACCAAATACCATGTGATCCTTCCGAAGAAACACCGCATAACAGACCTGATACTCGACTGGTTCCACCGACGTTACCTTCATGCAAACCACGAAACGGTCACAAATGAAGTTCGCCAGCGATTCTACGTGCCCTGTCTTCGTGCACTCGTGCGGAGTTTGGTGAAGCGTTGTATGCAGTGTAGAATTACGAAAGCTAAACCATCGTGTCCACGTGAAGGTCCGCTCCCGGAGGCAAGGCTCAGTCCCTATATTCGACCATTCACCTTCGTCGGGCTTGATTATTTCGGCCCCATCATCGTAAAAGTTGGACGATCGCTTGCCAAACGATGGGTGGCACTCTTTACATGCCTCACCATCAGAGCTGTTCACCTAGAGGTCGTGTATTCCCTGTCCACGGAGTCGTGTAAGATGGCTATCCGTCGATTTCTGGTGCGTCGTGGATCACCCTTGGAGATAAGGAGCGACAACGGCACGAACTTCATTGGAGCAAGCCGTGAACTCCAGCAGCAAGTCGCAGATATGAATCAGCACCTGTCGTCAACCTTCACTAATGCGTTTACTAAGTGGGTCTTCAACCCACCGTCTGCCCCGCACATGGGAGGATCGTGGGAGCGGCTTGTTAGATCGGTCAAGGTCGCCTTCGCTACACTAAACTCAAACAGGAACCCAGACGACGAGACACTCCTCACCCTGATGATCGAGGCCGAAGGGATAGTGAATTCGCGGCCCCTGACGTTCGTCTCCCTCGAATTAGAAACCCAAGAAGCTCTGACGCCCAACCACTTTCTGCTTCTGAGCTCTCAAGGGACCGCTCAGCCTCCACAGGCCATTTCAGATCGTCCAGAGTGCCTCAGGGCTAATTGGAAGCTTACGAGGAACCTGGTCAATCAATTTTGGCGACGCTGGGTACGGGAATACCTTCCAACTATCTGCAGACGCACCAAATGGTTTGAAGAAACCAAGGGACCGACGGAAGGAGATCCAGTTATCATCGTCGACGAATCGGTCCGCAACGGATGGCTGCGAGGACGGGTTTTATCAGTAGTGAAGGGGCGAGATGGACGGGCCAGGCAAGTTCTGGTGAAGACGACGGGAGGAATACTGTGCCGGCCGGTGACGAAGGTCGCCGTTCTTGACATACAACCAGCAGTCGACAGTGGAGCTGAGAAGTAACGCTGTACCCTCGGAAACCCTGGACCAGCATTACGGGTCGGGGGAGGTTGGGGGGAAGCAAACTACGCCACTGATGACTTGATCTGAACCTGCGCATCCGGACGGTGCCACTCCATGACGCACCCAGACAATCGTTGAAAGCTAGCTGTCATCACTGTCATTCTGAAAACTTCTCTCGTACCACACATTCTTTGCTAATCACAAAAAAGGAGTAGAGATAGAACCTGAAATAAAGTTGAATTCCCAAATTGTTAAATAATTGAATCATCCTGTCGTGCTTTTGAATTTAAAACGAGGAGATCAAATGTAGGTAAAACCTAATAATGTAAAGTTCTTGTTTAATTATTGTTTCTCTTAATAAATACAGCTTTGAGCTCGCTATACATTGATAAAAACGCGTGCTGAATAGAACCTCCGAAACCCCCGTAACAATACCCTTACGCCTAAATGGTTACTACAGTGTAATTTACCATAATGTAATGGAACAGAAAAAACTTAACGCCTAAATGGCTACTACTAACGACTGTGTAATTTACAATTTATAGAAACATAAACATTTGTACATGTACACGATTAAAACCCGGCTCTGTAACAGCTAAAATGCTAATGAGCCTAATAAATAAATAAATGAGATAAAAAATATATATATATATATATATATATATATATATATATAATTATATATATATATATATATATATATATATATATATATATATATATATATATATATATATATATATATATATATATACATATATATATATATATATGTATTATATATAACTATATATATATGTACATATGTATTAACTTAGCAATGTCTTTTAATGTAATGTGTTCATCTTCGTGTGGAATCTTTCGAAATAGTCTCCAAGAGAGAATCAGATGAAGTATAATCAATACATAATTTTATTTTTATTATCCCTTGAATATAAGACACTTTTGCCTTTAATACAATAAATGTGTAACTAATGCCAGCAATGTGTATCCGAAAAGATCAGCACTTTTCACTTTTAACAGAGATTTTTTTTTACAGGAGATTATTCTGATGACACAAGACACTGAAGTAGACAACTATCCCGCTCTTTAAAAACAACTACTTCAACACAACTTGAACCAACAGTTACTCAAATAATGATTTCAGCGTAAATCCGAACTTTTCACTTTATATGAACAAACATTTCGTCTTGAGACACTTATGCGATTATTCAAATAACATGAGGCAATTATGCGAACAGTAGTTCTGATACTCATGAACAATCTTTTCCATCACACCAAAGTATTACAATTGATATTAGCGTTGTCGTCACATCTGTGAGAAAAATAGAAGCAATGCTTGATTTTTTCCATCGGTTTGGGAGAGTATCAGGCTCAACCTAAACAAAACGACGTCGATCGATGTCGGCTTTATGAATGGAAATCCGATGCATGTAGACTGGTTAAGAACGGAAGTGATACTTCTCAACACGTTCGTTACAGCAAAAGTGTGGTATCTGTCTTCGATTCTTCCATTGTATAATAATCACACGGCAAAAATAACTGCCACTATGGGAATACTCCTATGGAACAGACATCCAGCACGCGTTCCGATGCAACAGTTGGCAAGACCACGTAAACAAGGAGGGCTGAATCTACAGCTACCGGCGCTAAAATGTAAAGCACTACTAATCAATCGGCAACTTCAAGAGATCGGTTCCACTCCCTACTATGCCTCCTTTATCACTCAAGCAAATCCCCGCCATCCCCCACCGAATTTTCCCTGCCTGAAAACTGTCCTGCAAACACTTCCACGTTTGCCATCTCAAATTCAACAAAATCCATCCTCCAATCAAATTCACCGTTTTTTCATTGATCAGACAGCCAAACCGAGAGTGGAGCTGCGTCATCCCACAGTAAATTGGAGGTGTGTGTGGCTTAACATCGGAAGCAACAAATTAACTTCAGCCCAGCGTAGTTATTGGTACCTATTAGTTAACGAAAAAATGGAGCATCGTGTTCTTTGGCACACCATTGGACGAGTAGACAACGAGCAATGCCTACACTGCAACGCTGCACGAGAAACACTTAAGCATAAACTGAGTGAATGTCAACGAATAACAATGGCATGGACGCTTCTACAGAGGATATTAGCAACAACACTCGACGTCCTCAGGAGACTTTCATATGATGATTTGATACATCCAACTTTGAGCGGTGTGAATGGACAAACGAAAACAAAAATAATGAAAATTTTCATCAATTACGTAATATTCATAATGAATTCCGACAATGTGGTAGATGTAAATGAATTAGAGTTCAACTTAAGAGTTGGATTTTAATAATACAATATATATGTAAATAGATTTGACAAAACAATGAAATAAACCAAATTTTTAATTTAAAAAAAAAAACAAATGGCTAAATTGGTTGGTAAATTCATATTTTGTTGGGTCCCCACTTCGGGCTGCTATCTCCACTCGTTGTACATAGTCGCTTTTGGTGATCCCATGGTAATCTATGCAAGCAGTAAGGCCATGCGAGGATTGACACGGTCCTTCATGGGGAGCCGGATCAGCGCAAGTCAAGTGTTACATCTGAACCTAGTCCCTAAGCCTAGACGAGCATCGAACGTTCCCGAAGGCAGGCTTTTATCGGGACGGGGACAATCGCACCATTAACCCACACGCCATTTCAAAAAGGTTTCACCCTTCTTCAATGTTTGCATTAAAAAAGGACTTTTTTTTCGGATGGCGATAAAAAACTAAGACAGATAATTGAGTTTGATCAGATTCCCGTGGAAGATAATTATATTAGCTAACTTGCAAAAAAATTCTACGCCCTTGCGAGCGGTCTTCCGGCAGTTAACCGGAACATTCGCCATGGCGGACGAAAACATGGCATGTTTTTGAGTACTTTCTTCGTTTTATATATCAATTCCTTCTCAGTTTTCGCGACAAAATTGTTGGAGTAGATCTTATGCTTCAGGTTTGCCCAGGAATTTTCGATGGGACGCAGCTGGGGGACGTTGGGCGGGTTCACCGACTTGGGTACCACATCGACATTCAGCCGCTCCATCTCCTCTAACGATCGCTTCGAAGAGTGGGCCGACGCCAGATCCGACAAGAACACCGCGTCTTCGCCCTTGTGGTATTTCTTGATGAACGACGCAACTTCCGGCAAGCACTTCGTACTAGAAATTTCCCCGTTCACTGCCAGTCCGGAGCTAAAGAAGAGCAGCTTTGACATCCCCTTCTCGCCCCTTCTCGTCAGCCACAGCAGCACTTTCTCGGGGAACTTGATTATAAAATAAACTTCACTTCGGAGTTCACTTCCTTCGTGGGGGAAGTAGAATACGAAGTGCCCTGCCAGTTGTTGCCATCCAGGGTGAGATAGGTCTCGTCGTCCATCACCACCGCCACGTCGCGATTCCCCGGGAAAATCGACTTGACCATATTATTCAACCGCGGCCGCTGCGTCATTGCCTGCTGCTCCCAGACCAGTGGACAGGACTTCCGCTTCCTGACATGTATGTCCATGATCGCCAGGAAGTATTTCACTGTTTGACCTGTTGCACCGACCTCCCAGCCAAGCGCACGCAGCGATGTAGCCACTTTTCCCTCGATCTTCCTCTTCAGCATCCTTTGGAGCTTCTTGTCGCTCAGGATTGTCGGCCGTCCTGAACTGGGCTTTCTTTCGATGCTCTGATTGTTGTCCAATAGTGCTAAGATGTTGTAGATGCCGGAAAATGTTTCAACTCGTAACATTGCAGGCGGCAGTTTGATGGTTTGGGAAGAATTTTCTCAAAAATGTCTGGTTTAGATAGCTTATCATCAACACGAATGAACAGTCAGAAGTGCAACGAAATACTTCAGAATTATTTACAGCTGTTTTTGTATCAAAAACAATTTGATAATTGGGTAATTTGGCATCAATTCATAAAATCTGGGATCCTCTGTGTAGAACGGGATACACACTACAATATAGCGCAGCTTGGTCGAAACTACTCCGAATGGGTTATTTAAACTGATTGAGAAGTAAAGATAACCTATAAATTAGAAACTTATCGTAATTCATGTCAAATTAGTGTTAATTCTGTGAAGGAGTAAGTGTTTTTCCATCTGGTTCTATAGTTGTGAAACACTGGAATTTTAGTTTTTTGCATGTTTCGCGCCTAAACACAACAATAAAGTTGAAACAAGCGCTTCAGTGCGGGACACAGGTTTTCGTACATTTGAATTCTCAAGAGTAAAGAGAGTTTGACACACTCACACCAAGATTTCTCCCAACAAGCGCACACTGGCTCTTTATATATTCGCTGGTGAAAGGGAAAGCGCATGGTTTCTCTTTGCTGAGTGATTTATTGTAACCTCAGTTTAGGCATGAAACCCGCGCGCGGGTTTCTCCTGATCAGTGTTGCCACATTTTAATCGATACCAAAAGGGAAAAAATCTTACTTATCTGTACTTTTTCTTCAAAAAATCTGTACCATTGGAATTATTCATTATAGAGAAAAATCATGAAATGTGAAGAAAAACTCATTTATTTACTAGAAAATATTATATTTACTTGCTTACTTTATATTTAGATTTACTTACTACAAAAACTAGTAGGGGAAAAGGGGGGAATTCGGACCACCTAAGCAAATCGCCTAATATTTCCAAACCAATGCGGTCTAAACCAAAAATGTCACATTGTATATTGAGCTACACATGTTTTCTTTCAATAAATAATGTTTAATCATTATATCAAGCTTTAAACTACCAAATATATCATAAAATAAAAAATAAAAAAAGATTTTTGGACATTAAAATTTGATGCGGGGTGATTTGGACCGTCTGTGGGGTGATTTGGTCCAGTGTGTGTTTCATCGAAAAAAACATATTAGGATGTCAAAAAAGTCCTGCGGTATTTTTTTTTGAATTTTCATTTGTTCATAAAATTAGTTACAATCATCTATTTTAAGTCAAATATGCGCCGTTTTGTTCGATGACTTGTTCCCAACGAGATGCCAACTTCATAATACCCCTGTTATAGAAGGTCGCTTCCTTATTGGCAAAAAACTCGGATAGCCAATTTTCACAGGCCTCTTTTGTGGCTAACTTCTGACTACCTAGCTCGTTCGCCATGGACAAAAACAGGTGGTAGTCACTTGGTGCAAGGTCCGGACTATACGGCGGATGCAAAAGAACCTCCCATCCGAGCTCCCGGAGCTTCTGGCGCGTCACCAAAGAAGTGTGTGGCCTGGCGTTGGCTTCACCAGGCATCTCCAACCAAGTTTGCTTCCCATACTTTTGCAATTCCTCTGTCATTTTTGATCTGTCCATGCGACAAAAAATCCATGGAATCCCAGATCATCTACGCTCCGATTATATTCCGCCGATATTTTCGGCAGAATATGGGAAAGTTAGATCTGATAAAATGTTCTTTACTGACGGTTCATACATAAACGGGTCCACTGGCTTCGGCATCTTCAATGAAAATTCCAGTGCCTCTTTCAAACTCAAAGATCCTTGTTCCGTGTATGTCGCTGAACTGGGTGCGATATACTACGCACTGGGGATCATTGAAACATTGCCCATCGACCACTATTTTATTTTTTCAGACAGTCTCAGCTCAATAGAGGCAATCCGTTCAATGAAGGTTGATAAACGCTCATCTTATTTCCTAACTAGAATAAGACAACTATTGAGTATTTTGGTCGAAAAATTATTCAAGATTACCTTAGCATGGGTTCCCTCTCATTACTCGATTCCGGGGAATGAGAAAGCGGACTCGCTAGCTAAGGTGGGCGCTTTAGAAGGCACACTTTTTGAAAGGCAAATTGCTTATAATGAATTTTTCCACATTCCTCGTCAGTACACGCCCGTAAGTTGGCAGCGCATGTGAAGTGGAGATGAGTTCGGTCGTTGGTTACACACGATTATCCCTAAGGTCTCGACGAGTGCATGGTTCAAGGGATTGAATGTAGGTCGTGATTTCATTCGCGTGATATCTCGGCTTATGTCCAATCACTACAACCTAAACGCGCATCTCTATCGCATTGGGCTCGCAGCAAACAATCTTTGTGATTGTGGCGATGGCTACCACGACATCGAGCATGTTGTCTGGTCGTGTATCCGGTTCCATACTGCTCGCTCTCAGCTCTCTAGAGCACTGAGAGCACAAGGTAGACAATCGGAGATCCCCGTCCGGGATATCTTAGGTAGCCGTGATCCTGATCTTCTGCTTCATCTATACCTGTTCCTCAGGAACGCCGATGTCAACGTTTAATGATGTTTCCTTCGTTGTGTCCCCGTTTTATATCCCTCCTATCCGATCGATAAACTTTTACTTAGTCGCGGCAATACATACACACACTCTTTACAGATACACGGGCCAAAGGTTGTGCAGTCCACTGATGATTCAACAAGAGCCAAAGGTTGTACCGCTCATGACAACTCTACATGAACTGATGATTGCGCCGGTTAGTGACCATTCTATCCTGGATTCCTCGAGTCGAGAAAGACGCACCATGCTAGATATGAGGTACAGACTAGGGGGGCGTTGCTGATTAAGGGTCAGCTGCATCCCAATAGGAAGTATCCCGTGTCGGGCACACGTACAGAGCATTGGAAACAGCAACATCCGAATTACGAAAACACTTGTAATACTAACCTCGAGCCAACCGCGAGTAATCGGTTACATATTACTAACATAGATAATAAGAAAAATTGTCAAAGTATTGAACTCCCGGCCCCGTGAGGCTAACGCTATGATATAATATGAGCCTTAATAAAAATATATATTTTTTATATAAAAAAAAATGCGGCCTCTGTTTATCAAAGATGGCCTCTTCTTCATGAGTGATACCTTCAAGCGGTCTAGTTGTTGGCAGTACAGGTCCGAATTGAGGGTTCGGCCATAGGGAAGCAGCTCATAATAGATTATTCCTTGACAATCCCACCAAACACACAGCAGAACCTTCCTGGTCGTTAATGAGGGCTTGGCCACCGTCTGAGCCGCTTCAGCGTGCTTCGACCACGACCGTTTGCGCTTCACGTTGTCGTAAGTGACCCACTTTTCATCGCCAGTCACCATCCGCTTCAGAAACGGGTCGATTTTGTTGCGATTCAGCAGCGATTCACATGCGTCGATACGGTCAAAGATGTTTTTTTGCGTCAACGTGTGTGGCACCCATACATCGAGCTTCTTTGTGAATCCAAGCTTCTTCAAATGATTAATAACGGTTTGATGACTTATCCCCAGCTCTTGGCCGATGCTACGGCTGCTACTATACCGGTCTTTCTCGGCTAATTCAGCGATTTTGTCGCAATTTTCGACGACAGGCCTTCCGGAGCGTGGCGCATCTTCGACGACCTCTACATCAGAACGAAAACGTTGAAACCATCGTTGTGCGGTGGAAATGGAAACTGTATCGGGTCCATAAACTGCACAAAATTTATTGGCAGCTTGAGATGCATTTTTGCCTTTGTCATAGTAGTACTGTAAAATATGTCGGATTTTCTCATTATTTTGCTCCATATTTGCGACACTATAACTCACGAACGACTTAACCAAACGAAATACTGTCAAGGACTATGTTATAGCGTATTATACCTTTCCAACAAGCTATAGTATGACTCGATACAATGAATACAACTAGAACTACGCGCTTACAACGACACCTCGCGGAAATACCGCAGGACTTTTTTGACAGCCTAATACTTATGCTTATGTGAAGTATTTTGGGATAATGTTACAATCAGTAACAGTGTTTTAGGATCGATTCCAGGTGTCTTGGCCAGATTCCAGACCAGTAAAATTAGATTGACACCATCTCGAATTCTGCATGAATATTTCCACTGTAGTTCGAGCATTTTCACATACTTTCGTTGTTGGTCAAAGAAAATCCGTTCTTGATGGCCTGAGTTGCTCTTTCAAGCTTTTTCTTCTTCCTACGTTGTCTGCCCATCCTCTTTGTGTAATTCCGTGACATCTGGAATCAATTAGATCAAAGAAAAGCCTCAAACCTGTAGGACCAATTCACCCCACAGAAGCGTGTCCATGTCACCCCACACAACATGCAAAAATTAAAATGCAATTAATTTCATTTATTGTTATCAAACTTACAGTTTCGCTACATCAAAATGTTCCTCTTCAGTAGGCGAACAGAACTTTACTGCACAATACACGAAAAGTTGGTTTAATCAGCGGGAAAAACTTCAAAACCACGATCGGAAAACTCACATTTTTTGACAATCAGAGTGCTTGTTGTGTTCATGCTACCGTTTCCTTCGCCCTGTCGAATTTTACCAAAGTTTTTTACGTTACTTACATACAGTTCAATAACAAAAGAAAATGACATTATGGAAAATCCAAGTTGAGCCGTACTTTTTGAGATAAAGGGGTGGTCCAAATCACCCCGTATGTCCAACTCACCCCGTGTTACCCTACTTACGTATTAACGTCGCCGGCAATTTTTATTATGAATTTATTTTTCCGTAATGACGTACGGGGGAAAAATCATCATCTAACGAGGAGACGGTCCCAAACCGCCGTCTGTCTGTCTGTTTGTCTGTCTGTCTGATTCTTACGGACTCGGAAACTACTGAACCGATCGACATGAAAATTGGTATGAAGGGGTTTTTGGGGCCGGGGAAGGTTTTCTTGATAGTTTGAGACCTCTCACCTCTCTCTAAGGGGGGGCTGCCATACAAATGAAACACAAATTTCTGCATTACTCGAGAATTATTCAAGCAAATGAAACCAAATTTGGCATGTGGAGGTTTTAGTGTGCAATAAATGTTTTTACGGTGGTAAGATACTCCTTCTCCCTCTCCTAGGGGAGGGAGCAGCCATACAAATGAAACACAAATTTCTGCATTAATCAAGAATTAATCGAGCAAACGAAACCAAATTTGGGATGTGAAGGTTTTAGGGTGCAATAAATGTTTTTACGGTGGTAAGATACTCCTTCTCCCTCTCCTAGAAAATACCAAATTAAGCATGCGAATGTTTTAGGGAATACAAAACGTTTCTATGGCGAATAGGCACTCCTCCCGTCTCTCTGAGGGGGAAGGGGGGCTGTCATACAAATGAAGCATACATTTCCGCTTAATTCAAGAACTAATCAAGCAAACGGAACTGAAGTTGGCATCTGGAGGTTTTACGGGGAGGAAATATTTCTAAGGCGGTTCAACACTCCTCCCCTCTCTCTAAGAGAGTCTCCCATACAAATGAAACGAATCCAAATTTGGCATGTGGAGGTTTTAGGATGCAATAAATGTTCCTATGGTGGTTCCACACTCCTCCTCCCTCTCTTAGGTTGGGCTGTCATACAAATGAAAAACAAATTTCTGCATTACTCGAAAACTAATCAAGCAAATGGAGCCCAATTTGGCATGTGAAGATTTTAGTGGGCACGAAACGTTTCTATAGTGAATAGACACTCCTCCCCCTCTCTAAGGGGAGAAGAGGGGTGGGGTCTATCATTATTCTATCGTATTTTCTGTATCAAACATTTATTCCATGTAACGGAGAAACTTGTTATTTGCAAGTGGTTGAAAAATCTTGGACGAGAATTGTGTCTGAAAATAATTTGATATAACAACGATGAGTTTTGGTAGAAGTACTAGGAATTTTTTAGTAAAAGGTAAATTTAACGGGGTCGATTACAAGATCAATCAATGAAAAGTTCTGCGATTGGACTCATGAACTTGCACTTAGTAAGAAAACGTAAATGTTTGGAGGTATTGAAAACAAAAACCAAATTTTGGGTGGGACGAAGTTTGCTGGGTCAGCTAGTATAATAATATATCAATATGTATTCAATGAAAATGGTTCGTAAAGTTCAATAAAAGACTTCACTTCATAAAGATTTTTCTTGTGGGAAAACGAAAAGACGAATCAAAATATCCATGACTAGGAATCACTTGAATTTTTAATCCTTTCACGTACAACATCGAGTCTCACTCGATTTGAAATGATTGTGCCAAAACGTACAACATCGAGTCTCTCTCGTTCTGCGCTTGCATATCACAAGGTGCTGAGACGCTCAGTAGAGCAGTGAAATTACTCGATGCGTGACCCATCGAAGCGTTTGCATTTGGTCTGCTCTTTTGAAAATTAGATCGTACGAGATGGGGTTAATTCACGATGTTCTGGATTGCACAAGCGGGCCGTCTAGTCCTGAAAAATTCCGCCTGGAACAATTTACCATTATCCGTATTGCAAGAAAGGCTGAAGAACACTGCGTATTAAATTAACCAACTGAATCTAAATGATGAAGAATACGCATAGTTTGAGATCCTAAAAGATAAAAAATCGTTTGTCCAAACTGTTAGCTGACATTCACTTTTGTACTTAGAACCAAAATGCTGAGAAAATCCTTTCGGCATCAGTTAATCTTGAACGTACCCAACGAATCTGCTTTGAATGGTGCCGATGTTCTGGTTAGGTACGTTTAAGAGTAAGTCTGATCTCTTAACATCCAGTATGATTTGTTTTGCGTATTGTAGAAAAACTTGAGAAGTGCTCTGATAACATCATCAACAAAATAAAGTAATCTGAGCTACATTTATGAGTTGTCTTTCATGCTTCGATATAATGTACCATTTTGAAAATTTTGTGTGATACAAAGTTTCAAACAGTTTACAAAATTGCAACAAATGAAAACCAAACCATTAATTTCTCAGTTCATTAAAGTTGTTATCCTATTATTCATTTACAGAAGTAAGTTCCCAGCAGCAGCCTGCCGACCCGGAACCCGAGTTTGAAGGGGTAATTCAGAACGTAACCTTTCCGGCTGGACGTGAAGCGGTGTTGACGTGTTCGGTGAAAAATTTGGGCCACTTTAAAGTTGGCTGGTTGCGTGCTTCTGACCAAACGGTGCTGGCTCTGCAAGGGCGCGTCGTTACACACAATTCCCGTATCAGTGTGGTGCACGAGGATATGCGAACTTGGCGTCTGCGAATCCGGCAGCTCCGCGAATCGGACCGTGGCTGCTATATGTGCCAGATCAACACCAGCCCGATGAAAAAACAAATTGGGTGCATTGATGTTCAAGGTATGTATACCCTTAGATACATTTTTTTAATAGTTATTCCTAATACTCTAATTTAAGCAAACAAAATGAAATAAAACCCAAAATGAAACACAAATAAGTTGGCTAAATTTTCTCTATTTGTGGCGGTTTCGAGAATCAGACAAAAAAATACTCGTCGAACTCTGAAATCTGCTCAATCCGCCCTAGTGCTACTGTTTCACAACTATGCACCAGCGGATTCAAATTAAAATTTCAGACCTACCCATTGTTAATTGATTTCGCGTCGATGTATCGTGAAATACGCGAAAAACACAACTAGCTGGAACAAATTCGCGAGAAGTTTCGGTCCGCGCAAGTTTACGATTTGTTCTCCGTCACAGCGTGGGAACATTGCCGGGACCTTGTTCGGTGGTGGGTTCAACTTGATTGGATTGAATAAATTTTAGGAGAACAAACGATCCAGCGAAGGGGGAGGGATGTTGGTGTTGGTCCAGGCGAAAACCAGTACGGGAATGGGAAATGGGAGGAGGCCAGAGCTGAGAATAACGGTTGGAAGTTTGATTACGATCGATGTTGGCGAAGTTTGATACGGAATCTTTGTGAAGCAGCGGTAAAATGCGCGAACGGAATGATTCAATGTTGTACGTTTAATTGCAAATGGGTTATGCATACAGAATCAGGATGAAATGCACCTGGAAATGAGTTTCGAGTGGAGTGCTCCAGTTAATTTCCAGATTATCGGTGAATGCATAGTTAATTAAAATTTCATCGAAGTTTGCGATGAATTTCTTTTTGTCTCATTTTTCTTGCTGACCTGAAAATGAAAAAATCGAACTTAAGTACTAAAAGTAAACTACAAGTTCTCTGATTCTATCCAGCTGGGTTGATTTACAGATTTGTGTTTAAACATCAATATACAACCCGAGCGTAGAAATGATAATTTCATTGCAATTACTAGAGCAGCAATCGCATTTATGCCATCGTCAGTAGTCATTGTCGTAAACGGTGTTACGATATGGTACGAGATGGGTCAGGACAATGATCATGTGTCCTCAATCTTGATTGTCGGTTGGCATCACACGGTCGCGGTTGTTTAATCTATTGGAGCATTCCTGTGAAAAAATATCTAGTCAGAAGTCAAAGGGATATCTTCACGATTACCCTGTTATTTTATGAAATTCTGATATATCGTAACTCACCGTTATTTTGAAAGATTGTAAGATGTATCGTGCACACTCAGGTACACTTTATAAATTGGCCCTTTTCACAAATAGTTCCATAACGTAGAATCGGTGGTAACATACGTCGACTGCAGTGAATATCTATTTCTACAACCTACTAACGGTTATTCATTTAACTGAAATATTTTCAATCACAAATTAAGTGTTGAACAATCCATTGAAATGGGAAATTTATCATGATATGAATAATATCAATATAGTGAGCGAAATCAATTCATTCGAAGTAAATGATACTTACCCATGTGCAACTCAACCCCAAATACCAATGTTTCACTTTTATGATCCACCTGTAAACACATAAAATCACGACCACCTTAACTAAATTCGAGCCAGCCTTCCGTGTCCCATCGAATGCCACATAATAAACCGCTACAAGACATCGGGTTATTAACAGCAGCACGGGGAAAACAATAAACAGAAATTCATGCCTCCGGATAGCCTCTTTTTGATTACGCACGCCGTTACCGAACGCGGAAGAACAGCCCATAAATCGTTTCCATTACACCCGCAGTCATTCGAAGGACATGTGAGTTACGCTACCTGGTGAGACATTATTTTCGGAAGGGCCCTGCGTATATGTGGCGAAGTCCACATATTGCCCGGCCTATAATGTCTGCATTATGGCGAAAAATCAGACCAACCATGCGGAGGAGATATTAACACGAACGAAATCTTCGGAAAGTTTCTTTCATCTATATCTCTGCGAAATTGACTTGTTTGTTACATATATCACCGAGTTTTATAAGCAGTTTCTCAAGTTGTTATTCAGGCCATGAAACTTACCTATATGATGGAGAATCATTTCGGAATAATTTGATTGAAAAATGACTGATGAAAATTGCAGATACAAAAACGGTTACTACACTATGTTTCAATACTGTAGAACGCACTTTTGTCAACTTTTGTCAACACTTTTTTAACGAAGATTTATTTTCAACAGGAAGATGGATGTAAAATGAAAATCTAGAAATGTAACGAAATAATTTCCAAATAATGACATTTCAATTTGGACGTCACCGACCTGGAGCGAGTGGTTTGTGAGCGAACTAATTCCGAAAGAACTGTTTGCGAGTGAACTGTTTGGGAAAGAACTGTCAGAGAACGAACGAGTGCAGCTGAACTGATTTGCGCTGGATATTGACCCATTCCAGCGTGACGTGTCAACGGTTTTGGCTCACTAAAAACGGGGTTTTTCTCGTTTTCATCTACGCACGATTTCCAAATGGTAAACGATTTTAAAGTGAAATTGAGAAAATTTCCTACAATAATCTTCAGTTGGAGAATATTTTGTAGTTGAATGCGCTAGTTGTCAGCCCAATACTTTGCGAAATAAGGCAATTTGAATTGTTCATGGTATGTTTCTTTTCTGTCGCCGGATTGAACGGTTTGGTTCTCTCCTAATCCCATTTCTTTCCTGCCACCGAATTGAACGGTTTGCTCATTTATCCCAAACCCATTTCTTTTCTGCCACCGGATTGAACGGTTGAACGGTCATTTCTCCCAATCTTATTTCTTTTCTGTCACCGGATTGAACAGTATTACTCTTCTCTCCCAATCTCATTTCTTTTCTGCCACCGGATTGAACGGTATGCTCATTTCTCTCAATCCCATTTGTTTTCTGCCACCAGATTGAACTTTTGTTTATTTCTCTCAACCCTATTTATTTTCCGTCACCGGATTGAACGGTTTGCTCATTTCTCTAAATCCCATTTCTTTTCTGCCACCGGATTTAACGGTTTACTCATTTCTCCCAATCTCATTTCTTTTCTGCCACCGGATTGAACGGTTTGCTCATTTCTCCCAATCTCATTTCTTTTCTGCCACCGGATTGAACAGTATTACTCTTCTCTCCCAATCCCATTTCTTTTCTGCCACCGGATTGAACGGTTTGCTCATTTCTCTCAATCCCATTTCTTTTCTGGCACCGGATTGAACGGTATGTTCATCTCCCATTGTTTTCTACCATCGGAGAGAGCATTTCGCTAATCTCTCCTAATCCCATTTCTTTTCTGTCACCGGATTGAACAGTATTACTCTTCTCTCCCAATCTCATTTCTTTTCTGCCACCGGATTGAAAGGTTTACTCATTTCTCCCAATCTCATTTCTTTTCTGCCACCGGATTGAACAGTATTACTCTTCTCTCCCAATCTCATTTCTTTTCTGCCCCCGGATTGAACGGTTTACTCATTTCTCCCAATTTCATCTCTATTCGGTCACCGGATTGAACAGAATTACTCTTCTCTCCCAATCCCATTTCTTTTCTGCCACCGGATTGAACGGTTTACTCATTTCTCCCAATTTCATCTCTATTCGGTCACCGGATTGAACAGTATTACTCTTCTCTCCCAATCCCATTTCTTTTCTGCCACCGGATTGAACGGTTTGCTCATTTCTCTCAATCCTCAATCTCAATCAATTTCTTTTCTGGCACCGGATTGAACGGTATGTTCATCTCCCATTGTTTTCTACCATCGGATAGAACATTTCGCTAATCTCTCCTAATCCCATTTCTTTTCTGTCACCGGATTGAACATTATTACTCTTCTCTCCCAATCTCATTTCTTTTCTGCCACCGGATTGAACGGTTTACTCATTTCTCCCAATCTCATTTCTTTTCTGCCACCGGATTGAACAGTATTACTCTTCTCTCCCAATCCCATTTCTTTTCTGCCACCGGATTGAACGGTTGAACGGTCATTTCTCCCAATCTTATTTCTTTTCTGTCACCGGATTGAACAGTATTACTCTTCTCTCCCAATCCCATTTCTTTTCTACCATCGAATTGAACGGTTTGCGGTTTGCATCTCTATTCGGTCACCTCATTGAACAGAATTACTCTTCTCTCCCAATCCCATTTCTTCTCTGCCACCGAATTGAATATTACTGGTCTTCTCTCCCAATCCCATTTCTTTTCGGCCACCGGATTTAGCGGTTGAACTGTCATATCTCCCAATCTCATTTCTTTTATGTCACCGAATTGAACAGTATTACTCTTTTCTCCCAATCCCATTTCTTTTCTGCCACCGAATTGAATACTATTGGTGTTCTCTCCCAATCCCATTTTTTTTCTGCCACCGGATTGAACGGTATGCTCATTTCTCTCAATCCCATTTCTTTTCTGCCACCGGATTGAACGGTTTGCTCATGTCTCCCAATCTCATTTATTTTCTGCCACCGGATTGAACGGATAATACTCTTCTCTCCCTATCCCATTTCTTTTCTGCCACCGGATTGAACGGTTTGCTCATTTCTCTCAATCCCATTTCTTTTCTGGCACCGCATTGAACGGTTTGCTCATTTCTTTCAATCCCATTTCTTTTCTGTCACCGGATTGAACGGTTTGCTCATTTCTTTCAATCCCATTTCTTTTCTGTCACCGGATTGAACGTTATTGCTCTTCTATCCCAATCCCATTTCTTTTCTGCCACCGGATTGAACATTTTGTTTATTTCTCTCAACCCTATTTATTTTCCGTCACCGGATTGAACGGTTTGCTCATTTCTCTCAATTCCATTTCTTTTCTGCCACCGGATTTAACGGTTTACTCATTTCTCCCAATCTCATTTCTTTTCTGCCACCGGATTGAACGGTTTGCTCATTTCTCCCAATCCCATTTCTTTTCTGCCACCGGATTGAACAGTATTACTCTTCTCTCCCAATCCCATTTCTTTTCTGTCACCGGATTGAACGGTTTGCTCATTTCTCTCAATCCCATTTCTTTCCTAGCACCGGATTGAACGGTATGTTCATCTCCCATTGTTTTCTACCATCGGATAGAGCATTTCGCTAATCTCTCCTAATCCCATTTCTTTTCTGTCACCGGATTGAACAGTATTACTCTTCTCTCCCAATCTCATTTCTTTTCTGCCACCGGATTGAACGGTTTACTCATTTGTCCCAATCTCATTTCATTTCTGCCACCGGATTGAACGGTTTGCTCATTTCTCCCAATCCCATTTCTTTTCTGCCACCGGATTGAACAGTATTACTCTTCTCTCCCAATCCCATTTCTTTTCTGCCACCGGATTGAACGGTTTGCTCATTTCTCTCAATCCCATTTCTTTTCTAGCACCGGATTGAACGGTATGTTCATCTCCCATTGTTTTCTACCATCGGATAGAGCATTTCGCTAATCTCTCCTAATCCCATTTCTTTTCTGTCACCGGATTGAACAGTATTACTCTTCTCTCCCAATCCCATTTCTTTTCTGCCACCGGATTGAACGGTTTACTCATTTCTCCCAATTTCATCTCTATTCGGTCATCGGATTGAACAGTATTACTCTTCTCTCCCAATCCCATTTCTTTTCTGCCACCGGATTGAACGGTTTGCTCATTTCTCTCAATCCCATTTCTTTTCTGGCACCGGATTGAACGGTATGTTCATCTCCCATTGTTTTCTACCATCGGATAGAACATTTCACTAATCTCTCCTGATCCCATTTCTTTTCTGTCACCGGATTGAACAGTATTACTCTTCTCTCCCAATCTCATTTCTTTTCTGCCACCGGATTGAACGGTTTACTCATTTCTCCCAATCTTATTTCTTTTCTGCCACCGGATTGAACAGTATTACTCTTCTCTCCCAATCCCATTTCTTTTCTGCCACCGGATTGAACGGTTGAACGGTCATTTCTCCCAATCTTATTTCTTTTCTGTCACCGGATTGAACAGTATTACTCTTCTCTCCCAATCCCATTTCTTTTCTACCACCGAATTGAACGGTTTGCGGTTTGCATCTCTATTCGGTCACTGGATTGAACAGAATTACTCTTCTCTCCCAATCTCATTTCTTCTCTGCCACCGAATTGAATATTACTGGTCTTCTCTCC
This sequence comes from Toxorhynchites rutilus septentrionalis, assembly GCF_029784135.1. Classification (NCBI taxonomy): domain Eukaryota; kingdom Metazoa; phylum Arthropoda; class Insecta; order Diptera; family Culicidae; genus Toxorhynchites; species Toxorhynchites rutilus. The sequence continues at coordinate 218,423,066 of NC_073746.1, forward strand.
CAATCCCATTTCTTTTCTGCCACCGGATTTAGCGGTTGAACTGTCATATCTCCCAATCTCATTTCTTTTATGTCACCGAATTGAACAGTATTACTCTTTTCTCCCAATCCCATTTATTTTCTGCCACCGAATTGAACGGTTTGCTCATTTCTCTCATTCCCATTTCTTTTCTGGCACCGGATTGAACGGTTTACTCATTTCTCCCAATCTCATTTCTTTTCTGCCACCGGATTGAACGGTTTGCTCATTTCTCTCAATCCCATTTCTTTTCTGCCACCGGATTGAACGGTTTACTCATTTCTCCCAATTCCATTTCTTTTCTGCCACCGGATTGAACGGTTTGCTCATTTCTCTCAATCCCATTTCTTTTCTGCCACCGGATTGAACGGTTTACTCATTTCTCCCAATCTCATTTCTTTTCTGCCACCGGATTGAACGGTTTGCTCATTTCTCTCAATCCCATTTCTTTTCTGGCACCGGATTGAACAGAATTACTCTTCTCTCCCAATCCCATTTCTTTTCTGCCACCGGATTGAACGGTTTGCTCATTTCTCTCAATCCCATTTCTTTTCTGGCACCGGATTGAACAGTATTACTCTTCTCACCCAATCTCATTTCTTTTCTGCCACCGGATTGAACGGTTTACTCATTTCTCCCAATTTCATCTCTATTCGGTCACCGGATTGAACAGTATTACTCTTCTCTCCCAATCCCATTTCTTTTCTGCCACCGGATTGAACGGTTTGCTCATTTCTCTCAATACCATTTCTTTTCTGCCACCGGATTGAACGGTTTACTCATTTCTCCCAATCTCATTTCTTTTCTGCCACCGGATTGAACGGTTTGCTCATTTCTCTCAATCCCATTTCTTTTCTGCCACCGGATTGAATGGTTTACTCATTTGTCCCAATCCCATTTCTTTTCTGCCACCGGATTGAACGGTTTGCTCATTTCTCTCAATCCCATTTCTTTTCTGCCCGGATTGAACGGTTTACTCATTTCTCCCAATCTCATTTCTTTTCTGCCACCGGATTGAACGGTTTGCACATTTCTCTCAATCCCATTTCTTTTCTGCCACCGGATTGAACGGTTTACTCATTTCTCCCAATCCCATTTCTTTTCTGCCACCGGATTGAACGGTTTGCTCATTTCTCTCAATCCCATTTCTTTTCGGGCACCGGATTGAATAGAATTACTCTTCTCTCCCAATCCCATTTCTTTTCTGCCACCGGATTGAACGGTTTGCTCATTTCTCTCAATCCCATTTCTTTTCTGCCACCGGATTGAACGGTTTACTCATTTCTCCCAATTTCATCTCTATTCGGTCACCGGATTGAACAGAATTACTCTTCTCTCCCAATCCCATTTCTTTTCTGCCAGTATTACTCTTCTCTCCCTATCCCATTTCTTTTCTGCCACCGGATTGAACGGTTTGCTCATTTCTCTTAATCCCATTTCTTTTCTGGCACCGCATTGAACGGTTTACTCATTTCTTTCAATCCCATTTCTTTCCTGTCACCGGATTGAACATTTTGTTTATTTCTCTCAACCCTATTTATTTTCCGTCACCGGATTGAACGGTTTGCTCATTTCTCTCAATCCCATTTCTTTTCTGCCACCGGATTTAACGGTTTACTCATTTCTCCCAATCTCATTTCTTTGCTGCCACCGGATTGAACAGAATTACTCTTCTCTCCCAATCCCATTTCTTTTCTGCCACCGGATTGAACGGTTTGCTCGTTTCTCTCAATCCCATTTCTTTTCTGCCGCCGGATTGAACGGTTTACTCATTTCTCCCAATCTCATTTCTTTTCTGCCACCGGATTTAACGGTTTACTCATTTCTCCCAATCCCATTTCTTTTCTGCCACCGGATTGAACGGTTTACTCATTTCTCCCAATCTCATTTCTTTTCTGCCACCGGATTGAACAGAATTACTCTTCTCTCCCAATCCCATTTCTTTTCTGCCACCGGATTGAACGGTTTGCTCATTTCTCTCAATCCCATTTCTTTTCTGCCACCGGATTGAACAGAATTACTCTTCTCTCCCAATCCCATTTCTTTTCTGCCACCGGATTGAACGGTTTGCTCATTTCTCTCAATCCCATTTCTTTTCTGGCACCGCATTGAACGGTTTACTCATTTCTCCCAATCCCATTTCTTTTCTGCCACCGGATTGAACGGTTTACTCATTTCTCCCAATCTCATTTCTTTTCTGCCACCGGATTGAACAGAATTACTCTTCTCTCCCAATCCCATTTCTTTTCTGCCACCGGATTGAACGGTTTGCTCATTTCTCTCAATCCCATTTCTTTTCTGCCACCGGATTGAACAGAATTACTCTTCTCTCCCAATCCCATTTCTTTTCTGCCACCGGATTGAACGGTTTGCTCATTTCTCTCAATCCCATTTCTTTTCTGCCACCGGATTGAACAGTATTACTCTTCTCTCCCAATCCCATTTCTTTTCTGCCACCGGATTGAACGGTTTGCTCATTTCTCCCAATCCCAGTTCTTTTCTGGCACCGCATTGAACGGTTCACTCATTTCTTTCAATCCCATTTCTTTTCTGTCACCGGATTGTACGGTTTGCTCATTTCTTTCAATCCCATTTCTTTTCTGTCACCGGATTGTACGGTTTGCTCATTTCTTTCAATCCCATTTCTTTTCTGTCACCGGATTGAACGTTATTGCTCTTCTATCCCAATCCCATTTCTCTTCTGCCACCGGATTGAAAATTTTGTTTATTTCTCTCAATCCCATTTCTTTTCTGCCACCGGATTGAACGGTTTGCTCATTTCTCTCAATCCCATTTCTTTTCTGGCACCGCATTGAACGGTTCACTCATTTCTTTCAATCCCATTTCTTTTCTGTCACCGGATTGTACGGTTTGCTCATTTCTTTCAATCCCATTTCTTTTCTGTCACCGGATTGAACGTTATTGCTCTTCTCTCCCAATCCCATTTCTTTTCTGCCACCGGATTGAACGGTTTGCTCATTTCTCTCAATCCCATTTCTTTTCTGCCACCGGATTGAACGGTTTACTCATTTCTCCCAATCTCATTTCTTTTCTGCCACCGGATTGAACGGTTTGCTCATTTCTCTCAATCCCATTTCTTTTCTGGCACCGGATTGAACAGAATTACTCTTCTCTCCCAATCCCATTTCTTTTCTGCCACCGGATTGAACGGTTTGCTCATTTCTCTCAATCCCATTTCTTTTCTGGCACCGGATTGAACAGTATTACTCTTCTCACCCAATCTCATTTCTTTTCTGCCACCGGATTGAACGGTTTACTCATTTCTCCCAATTTCATCTCTATTCGGTCACCGGATTGAACAGTATTACTCTTCTCTCCCAATCCCATTTCTTTTCTGCCACCGGATTGAACGGTTTGCTCATTTCTCTCAATCCCATTTCTTTTCTGCCACCGGATTGAACGGTTTACTCATTTCTCCCAATTTCATCTCTATTCGGTCACCGGATTGAACAGAATTACTCTTCTCTCCCAATCCCATTTCTTTTCTGCCAGTATTACTCTTCTCTCCCTATCCCATTTCTTTTCTGCCACCGGATTGAACGGTTTGCTCATTTCTCTCAATCCCATTTCTTTTCTGGCACCGGATTGAACAGTATTACTCTTCTCACCCAATCTCATTTCTTTTCTGCCACCGGATTGAACGGTTTACTCATTTCTCCCAATTTCATCTCTATTCGGTCACCGGATTGAACAGTATTACTCTTCTCTCCCAATCCCATTTCTTTTCTGCCACCGGATTGAACGGTTTGCTCATTTCTCTCAATCCCATTTCTTTTCTGCCACCGGATTGAACGGTTTACTCATTTCTCCCAATCTCATTTCTTTTCTGCCACCGGATTGAACGGTTTGCTCATTTCTCTCAATCCCATTTCTTTTCTGCCACCGGATTTAACGGTTTACTCATTTCTCCCAATCCCATTTCTTTTCTGCCACCGGATTGAACGGTATGCTCATTTCTCTCAATCCCATTTCTTTTCTGGCACCGGATTGAACGGTTTACTCATTTCTCCCAATCTCATTTCTTTTCTGCCACCGGATTGAACAGTATTACTCTTCTCTCCCAATCCCATTTCTTTTCTGCCACCGGATTGAACGGTTTGCTCATTTCTCTCAATCCCATTTCTTTTCTGCCACCGGATTGAACAGTATTACTCTTCTCTCCCGATCCCATTTCTTTTCTGCCACCGGATTGAACGGTTTGCTCATTTCTCTCAATCCCATTTCTTTTCTGCCACCGGATTGAACAGAATTACTCTTCTCTCCCAATCCCATTTCTTTTCTGCCACCGGATTGAACGGTTTGCTCATTTCTCTCAATCCCATTTCTTTTCTGCCACCGGATTGAACGGTTTACTCATTTCTCCCAATTTCATCTCTATTCGGTCACCGGATTGAACAGTATTACTCTTCTCTCCCAATCCCATTTCTTTTCTGCCACCGGATTGAACGGTTTGCTCATTTCTCTCAATCCCATTTCTTTTCTGCCACCGGATTGAACGGTTTGCTCATTTCTCTCAATCCCATTTCTTTTCTGCCACCGGATTGAACGGTTTACTCATTTCTCTCAATCCCATTTCTTTTCTGCCACCGGATTGAACGGTTTACTCATTTCTCCCAATCCCATTTCTTTTCTGCCACCGGATTGAACGGTTTGCTCATTTCTCTCAATCCCATTTCTTTTCTGGCACCGGATTGAACAGAATTACTCTTCTCTCCCAATCCCATTTCTTTTCTGCCACCGGATTGAACGGTTTGCTCATTTCTCTCAATCCCATTTCTTTTCTGGCACCGGATTGAACAGTATTACTCTTCTCACCCAATCTCATTTCTTTTCTGCCACCGGATTGAACGGTTTACTCATTTCTCCCAATTTCATCTCTATTCGGTCACCGGATTGAACAGAATTACTCTTCTCTCCCAATCCCATTTCTTTTCTACCACCGGATTGAACGGTTTGCTCATTTCTCTCAATCCCATTTCTTTTCTGGCACCGGATTGAACAGTATTACTCTTCTCACCCAATCTCATTTCTTTTCTGCCACCGGATTGAACGGTTTACTCATTTCTCCCAATTTCATCTCTATTCGGTCACCGGATTGAACAGAATTACTCTTCTCTCCCAATCCCATTTCTTTTCTGCCACCGGATTGAACGGTTTGCTCATTTCTCTCAATCCCATTTCTTTTCTGGCACCGCATTGAACGGTTTACTCATTTCTTTCAATCCCATTTCTTTTCTTTCACCGGATTGAACGGTTTGCTCATTTCTTTCAATCCCATTTCTTTTCTGTCACCGGATTGAACGTTATTGCTCTTCTATCCCAATCCCATTTCTTTTCTGCCACCGGATTGAACGGTTTGCTCATTTCTCTCAATCCCATTTCTTTTCTGGCACCGGATTGAACGGTATGTTCATCTCCCATTGTTTTCTACCATCGGATAGAGCGTTTCGCTAATCTCTCCTAATCCCATTTCTTTTCTGTCACCGGATTGAACAGTATTACTCTTCTCTCCCAATCTCATTTCTTTTCTGCCACCGGATTGAACGGTTTACTCATTTGTCCCAATCTCATTTCTTTTCTGCCACCGGATTGAACAGTATTACTCTTCTCTCCCAATCCCATTTCTTTTCTGCCACCGGATTGAGCGGTTTACTCATTTCTCCCAATTTCATCTCTATTCGGTCACCGGATTGAACAGAATTACTCTTCTCTCCCAATCCCATTTCTTTTCTGCCACCGGATTGAACGGTTTACTCATTTCTCCCAATTTCATCTCTATTCGGTCACCGGATTGAACAGTATTACTCTTCTCTCCCAATCCCATTTCTTTTCTGCCACCGGATTGAACGGTTTGCTCATTTCTCTCAATCCCATTTCTTTTCTGGCACCGGATTGAACGGTATGTTCATCTCCCATTGTTTTCTACCATCGGATAGAACATTTCGCTAATCTCTCCTGATCCCATTTCTTTTCTGTCACCGGATTGAACAGTATTACTCTTCTCTCCCAATCTCATTTCTTTTCTGCCACCGGATTGAACGGTTTACTCTTCTCTCCCAATCCCATTTCTTTTCTGCCACCGGATTGAACGGTTTACTCATTTCTCCCAATTTCATCTCTATTCGGTCACCGGATTGAACAGTGTTACTCTTCTCTCCCAATCCCATTTCTTTTCTGCCACCGGATTGAACGGTTTGCTCATTTCTCTCAATCCCATTTCTTTTCTGGCACCGGATTGAACGGTATGTTCATCTCCCATTGTTTTCTACCATCGGATAGAACATTTCGCTAATCTCTCCTGATCCCATTTCTTTTCTGTCACCGGATTGAACAGTATTACTCTTCTCTCCCAATCCCATTTCTTTTCTACCACCGAATTGAACGGTTTGCGGTTTGCATCTCTATTCGGTCACCGGATTGAACAGAATTACTCTTCTCTCCCAATCCCAATTCTTCTCTGCCACCGAATTGAATATTACTGGTCTTCTCTCCCAATCCCATTTCTTTTCTGCCACCGGATTTAGCGGTTGAACTGTCATATCTCCCAATCTCATTTCTTTTATGTCACCGAATTGAACAGTATTACTCTTTCCTCCCAATCCCATTTCTTTTCTGCCACCGAATTGAATATTATTGGTGTTCTCTCCCAATCCCATTTCTTTTCTGCCACCGGATTGAACGGTATGCTCATTTCTCTCAATCCCATTTCTTTTCTGGCACCGGATTGAACGGTTTACTCATTTCTCCCAATCTCATTTCTTTTCTGCCACCGGATTGAACAGTATTACTCTTCTCTCCCAATCCCATTTCTTTTCTGCCACCGGATTGAACGGTTTGCTCATTTCTCTCAATCCCATTTCTTTTCTGCCACCGGATTGAACGATTTACTCATTTCTCCCAATTTCATCTCTATTCGGTCACCGGATTGAACAGTATTACTCTTCTCTCCCAATCCCATTTCTTTTCTGCCATCGGATTGAGTGGTTTGCTCATTTCTCTCAATCCCATTTCTTTTCTGCCACCAGATTGAACGGTTTACTCATTTCTCTCAATCTCATTTCTTTTCTGCCACCGGATTGAACGGTTTGCTCATTTCTCTCAATCCCATTTCTTTTCTGGCACCGGATTGAACGGTATGTTCATCTCCCATTGTTTTCTACCATCGGATAGAACATTTCGCTAATCTCTCCTGATCCCATTCCTTTTCTGTCACCGGATTGAACAGTATCACTCTTCTCTCCCAATCTCATTTCTTTTCTGCCACCGGATTGAACGGTTTACTCATTTCTCCCAATCTCATTTCTTTTCTGCCACCGGATTGAACAGTATTACTCTTCTCTCCCAATCCCATTTCTTTTCTTCCCCCAGGATTGAACGGTTGAACGGTCATTTCTCCCAATCTTATTTCTTTTCTGTCACCGGATTGAACAGTATTACTCTTCTCTCCCAATCCCATTTCTTTTCTTCCTCCGAATTGAACGGTTTGCGGTTTGCATCTCTATTCGGTCACCGGATTAAACAGAATTACTCTTCTCTCCCAATCCCATTTCTTCTCTGCCACCGAATTGAATATTACTGGTCTTCTCTCCCAATCCCATATCTTTTCTGCCACCGGATATAGTGGTTGAACTGTCATATCTCCCAATCTCATTTCTTTTATGTCACCGAATTGAACAGTATTACTCTTTTCTCCCAATCCCATTTCTTTTCTGCCACCGAATTGAATATTATTGGTGTTCTCTCCCAATCCCATTTCTTTTCTGCCACCGGATTGAACGGTATGCTCATTTCTCTCAATCCCATTTCTTTTCTGGCACCGGATTGAACGGTTTACTCGTTTCTCCCAATCTCATTTCTTTTCTGCCACCGGATTGAACAGTATTACTCTTCTCTCCCAATCCCATTTCTTTTCTGCCACCGGATTGAACGGTTTGCTCATTTCTCTCAATCCCATTTCTTTTCTGCCACCGGATTGAACAGAATTACTCTTCTCTCCCAATCCCATTTCTTTTCTGCCACCGGATTGAACGGTTTGCTCATTTCTCTCAATCCCATTTCTTTTCTGCCACCGGATTGAACGGTTTACTCATTTCTCCCAATCTCATTTCTTTTCTGCCACCGGATTGAACGGTTTGCTCATTTCTCTCAATTCCATTTCTTTTCTGCCACCGGATTGAACGGTTTGCTCATTTCTCTCAATCCCATTTCTTTTCTGCCACCGGATTGAACGGTTTACTCATTTCTCCCAATCTCATTTCTTTTCTGCCACCGGATTGAACGGTTTGCTCATTTCTCTCAATTCCATTTCTTTTCTGCCACCGGATTGAACGGTTTACTCATTTCTCCCAATCCCATTTCTTTTCTGCCACCGGATTGAACGGTTTGCTCATTTCTCTCAATCCCATTTCTTTTCTGGCACCGGATTGAACAGAATTACTCTTCTCTCCCAATCCCATTTCTTTTCTGCCACCGGATTGAACGGTTTGCTCATTTCTCTCAATCCCATTTCTTTTCTGCCACCGGATTGAACGGTTTGCTCATTTCTCCCAATCTCATTTCTTTTCTGCCACCGGATTGAACGGTTTGCTCATTTCTCTCAATTCCATTTCTTTTCTGCCACCGGATTGAACGGTTTACTCATTTCTCCCAATCCCATTTCTTTTCTGCCACCGGATTGAACGGTTTGCTCATTTCTCTCAATCCCATTTCTTTTCTGGAACCGGATTGAACAATATTACTCTTCTCACCCAATCTCATTTCTTTTCTGCCACCGGATTGAACGGTTTACTCATTTCTCCCAATTTCATCTCTATTCGGTCACCGGATTGAACAGAATTACTCTTCTCTCCCAATCCCATTTCTTTTCTGCCACCGGATTGAATGGTTTACTCATTTCTCCCAATTTCATCTCTATTCGGTCACCGGATTGAACAGTGTTACTCTTCTCTCCCAATCCCATTTCTTTTCTGCCACCGGATTGAACGGTTTGCTCATTTCTCTCAATCCCATTTCTTTTCTGGCACCGGATTGAACGGTATGTTCATCTCCCATTGTTTTCTACCATCGGATAGAACATTTCGCTAATCTCTCCTGATCCCATTTCTTTTCTGTCACCGGATTGAACAGTATTACTCTTCTCTCCCAATCTCATTTCTTTTCTGCCACCGGATTGAACGGTTTACTCATTTCTCTCAATCTCATTTCTTTTCTGCCACCGGATTGAACAGTATTACTCTTCACTCCCAATCCCATTTCTTTTCTTCCCCCAGGATTGAACGGTTGAACGGTCATTTCTCCCAATCTTATTTCTTTTCTGTCACCGGATTGAACAGTATTACTCTTCTCTCCCAATCTCATTTCTTTTCTGCCACCGGATTGAACGGTTTACTCATTTCTCCCAATTTCATCTCTATTCGGTCACCGGATTGAACAGTGTTACTCTTCTCTCCCAATCCCATTTCTTTTCTGCCACCGGATTGAACGGTTTGCTCATTTCTCTCAATCCCATTTCTTTTCTGGCACCGGATTGAACGGTTTGTTCATCTCCCATTGTTTTCTACCATCGGATAGAACATTTCGCTAATCTCTCCTGATCCCATTTCTTTTCTGTCACCGGATTGAACAGAATTACTCTTCTCTCCCAATCTCATTTCTTTTCTGCCACCGGATTGAACGGTTTACTCATTTCTCCCAATTTCATCTCTATTCGGTCACCGGATTGAACAGTGTTACTCTTCTCTCCCAATCCCATTTCTTTTCTGCCACCGGATTGAACGGTTTGCTCATTTCTCTCAATCCCATTTCTTTTCTGGCACCGGATTGAACGGTATGTTCATCTCCCATTGTTTTCTACCATCGGATAGAACATTTCGCTAATCTCTCCTGATCCCATTTCTTTTCTGTCACCGGATTGAACAGTATTACTCTTCTCTCCCAATCCCATTTCTTTTCTTCCCCCAGGATTGAACGGTTGAACGGTCATTTCTCCCAATCTTATTTCTTTTCTGTCACCGGATTGAACAGTATTACTCTTCTCTCCCAATCTCATTTCTTTTCTGCCACCGGATTGAACGGTTTACTCATTTCTCTCAATCTCATTTCTTTTCTGCCACCGGATTGAACAGTATTACTCTTCTCTCCCAATCCCATTTCTTTTCTACCATCGAATTGAACGGTTTGCGGTTTGCATCTCTATTCGGTCACCGGATTGAACAGAATTACTCTTCTCTCCCAATCCTATTTCTTCTCTGCCACCGAATTGAATATTACTGGTCTTCTCTCCCAATCCCATTTCTTTTCTGCCACAGGATTTAGCGGTTGAACTGTCATATCTCCCAATCTCATTTCTTTTATGTCACCGAATTGAACAGTATTACTCTTTTCTCCCAATCCCATTTCTTTTCTGCCACCGAATTGAATATTATTGGTGTTCTCTCCCAATCCCATTTCTTTTCTGCCACCGGATTGAACGGTATGCTCATTTCTCTCAATCCCATTTCTTTTCTGGCACCGGATTGAACGGTTTACTCATTTCTCTCAATCCCATTTCTTTTCTGCCACCGGATTGAACGGTTTGCTCATTTCTCTCAATCCCATTTCTTTTCTGCCACCGGATTGAACAGAATTACTCTTCTCTCCCAATCCCATTTCTTTTCTGCCACCGGATTGAACGGTTTGCTCATTTCTCTCAATCCCATTTCTTTTCTGCCACCGGATTGAACAGAATTACTCTTCTCTCCCAATCCCATTTCTTTTCTGCCACCGGATTGAACGGTTTGCTCATTTCTCTCAATCCCATTTCTTTTCTGCCACCGGATTGAACGGTTTACTCATTTCTCCCAATTTCATCTCTATTCGGTCACCGGATTGAACAGTATTACTCTTCTCTCCCAATCCCATTTCTTTTCTGCCACCGGATTGAGTGGTTTGCTCATTTCTCTCAATCCCATTTCTTTTCTGCCACCGGATTGAACGGTTTACTCATTTCCCCCAATCTCATTTCTTTTCTGCCACCGGATTGAACTGTTTGCTCATTTCTCTCAATCCCATTTCTTTTCTGCCACCGGATTGAACGGTTTACTCATTTCTCCCAATCCCATTTCTTTTCTGCCACCGGATTGAACGGTTTGCTCATTTCTCTCAATCCCATTTCTTTTCTGCCACCGGATTGAACAGAATTACTCTTCTCTCCCAATCCCATTTCTTTTCTGCCACCGGATTGAACGGTTTGCTCATTTCTCTCAATCCCATTTCTTTTCTGCCACCGGATTGAACGGTTTACTCATTTCTTCCAATCTCATTTCTTTTCTGCCACCGGATTGAACTGTTTGCTCATTTCTCTCAATCCCATTTCTTTTCTGCCACCGGATTGAACGGTTTACTCATTTCTCCCAATCCCATTTCTTTTCTGCCACCGGATTGAACGGTTTGCTCATTTCTCTCAATCCCATTTCTTTTCTGCCACCGGATTGAACAGAATTACTCTTCTCTCCCAATCCCATTTCTTTTCTGCCACCGGATTGAACGGTTTGCTCATTTCTCTCAATCCCATTTCTTTTCTGCCACCGGATTGAACAGAAGTACTCTTCTCTCCCAATCCCATTTCTTTTCTGCCACCGGATTGAACGGTTTGCTCATTTCTCTCAATCCCATTTCTTTTCTGCCACCGGATTGAACGGTTTACTCATTTCTTCCAATCTCATTTCTTTTCTGCCACCGGATTGAACGGTTTGCTCATTTCTCTCAATCCCATTTCTTTTCTGCCACCGGATTGAACGGTTTACTCATTTCTCCCAATCCCATTTCTTTTCTGCCACCGGATTGAACGGTTTGCTCATTTCTCTCAATCCCATTTCTTTTCTGGCACCGGATTGAACAGAATTACTCTTCTCTCCCAATCCCATTTCTTTTCTGCCACCGGATTGAACGGTTTGCTCATTTCTCTCAATCCCATTTCTTTTCTGGAACCGGATTGAACAGTATTACTCTTCTCACCCAATCTCATTTCTTTTCTGCCACCGGATTGAACGGTTTACTCATTTCTCCCAATTTCATCTCTATTCGGTCACCGGATTTAACAGAATTACTCTTCTCTCCCAATCCCATTTCTTTTCTGCCACCGGATTGAACGGTTTACTTATTTCTCCCAATTACATCTCTATTCGGTCACCGGATTGAACAGTAATACTCTTCTCTCCACATCCCATTTCTTTTCTGCCTCCGGATTGAGTGGTTTGCTCATTTCTCTCAATCCCATTTCTTTTCTGCCACTGGATTGAAAGGTTTACTCATTTCCCCCAATCTCATTTCTTTTCTGCCACCGGATTGAACGGTTTGCTCATTTCTCTCAATCCCATTTCTTTTCTTCCCCCAGAATTGAACGGTTGAACGGTCATTTCTCCCAATCTTATTTCTTTTCTGTCACCGGATTGAACAGTATTACTCTTCTCTCCCAATCTCATTTCTTTTCTGCCACCGGATTGAACGGTTTACTCATTTCTCCCAATTTCATCTCTATTCGGTCACCGGATTGAACAGTATTGCTCTTCTCTCCCAATCTCATTTCTTTTCTGTCACCGGATTGAGTGGTTTGCTCATTTCTCTCAATCCCATTTCTTTTCTGCCACCGGATTGAACGGTTTACTCATTTCTCCCAATTTCATCTCTATTCGGTCACCGGATTGAACAGTATTACTCTTCTCTCCCAATCCCATTTCTTTTCTGCCACCGGATTGAGTGGTTTGCTCATTTCTCTCAATTCCATTTCTTTTCTGCCACCGGATTGAACGGTTTACTCATTCCTCCCAATTTCATCTCTATTCGGTCACCGGATTGAACAGTATTACTCTTCTCTCCCAATCCCATTTCTTTTCTGCCACCGGATTGAGTGGTTTGCTCATTTCTCTCAATCCCATTTCTTTTCTGGCACCGGATTGAACAGAATTACTCTTCTCTCCCAATCCCATTTTTTTTTCTGCCACCGGATTGAACGGTTTGCTCATTTCTCTCAATCCCATTTCTTTTCTGGAACCGAATTGAACAGTATTACTCTTCTCACCCAATCTCATTTCTTTTCTGCCACCGGATTGAACGGTTTACTCATTTCTCCCAATTTCATCTCTATTCGGTCACCGGATTGAACAGAATTACTCTTCTCTCCCAATCCCATTTCTTTTCTGCCACCGGATTGAACGGTTTACTCATTTCTCCCAATTTCATCTCTATTCGGTCACCGGATTGAACAGTATTACTCTTCTCTCCCAATCCCATTTCTTTTCTGCCACCGGATTGAGTGGTTTGCTCATTTCTCTCAATCCCATTTCTTTTCTGCCACCGGATTGAACGGTTTACTCATTTCCCCCAATCTCATTTCTCTTCTGCCACCGGATTGAACGGTTTGCTCATTTCTCTCAATCCCATTTCTTTTCTTCCCCCAGGATTGAACGGTTGAACGGTCATTTCTCCCAATCTTATTTCTTTTCTGTCACCGGATTGAACAGTATTACTCTTCTCTCCCAATCTCATTCCTTTTCTGCCACCGGATTGAACGGTTTACTCATTTCTCCCAATTTCATCTCCATCCGGTCACCGGATTGAACAGTATTACTCTTCTCTCCCAATCCCATTTCTTTTCTGCCACCGGATTGAACGGTTTGCTCATTTCTCTCAATCCCATTTCTTTTCTGCCACCGGATTGAACAGAATTACTCTTCTCTCCCAATCCCATTTCTTTTCTGCCACCGGATTGAACGGTTTGCTCATTTCTCTCAACCCCATTTCTTTTCTGCCACCGGATTGAACGGTTTGCTCATTTCTCTCAATCCCATTTCTTTTCTGCCACCGGATTGAACGGTTTACTCATTTCTCCCAATCTCATTTCTTTTCTGCCACCGGATTGAACGGTTTGCTCATTTCTCTCAATCCCATTTCTTTTCTGCCACCGGATTGAACGGTTTACTCATTTCTCCCAATCCCATTTCTTTTCTGCCACCGGATTGAACGGTTTGCTCATTTCTCTCAATCCCATTTCTTTTCTGGCACCGGATAGAACGGAATTACTCTTCTCTCCCAATCCCATTTCTTTTCTGCCACCGGATTGAACGGTATGTTCATCTCCCATTGTTTTCTACCATCGGATAGAACATTTCGCTAATCTCTCCTGATCCCATTTCTTTTCTGTCACCGGACTGAACGGTTTGCTCATTTCTCTCAATCCCATTTCTTTTCTGTCACCGGATTGAACAGTATTACTCTTCTCTCCCAATCTCATTTCTTTTCTGCCACCGGATTGAACGGTTTACTCATTTCTCTCAATCCCATTTCTTTTCTGGCACCGGATTGAACGGTATGTTCATCTACCATTGTTTTATACCATCGGATAGAACATTTCGCTAATCTCTCCTGATCCCATTTCTTTTCTGTCACCGGATTGAACGGTTTACTCATTTCTCTCAATCTCATTTCTTTTCTGCCACCGGATTGAACAGTATTACTCTTCTCTCCCAATCCCATTTCTTTTCTTCCCCCAGGATTGAACGGTTGAACGGTCATTTCTCCCAATCTTATTTCTTTTCTGTCACCGGATTGAACAGTATTACTCTTCTCTCCCAATCTCATTTCTTTTCTGCCACCGGATTGAACGGTTTACTCATTTCTCCCAATTTCATCTCTATTCGGTCACCGGATTGAACAGTGTTACTCTTCTCTCCCAATCCCATTTCTTTTCTGCCACCGGATTGAACGGTTTGCTCATTTCTCTCAATCCCATTTCTTTTCTGGCACCGGATTGAACGGTATGTTCATCTCCCATTGTTTTCTACCACCGGATAGAACATTTCGCTAACCTCTCCTGATCCCATTTCTTTTCTGTCACCGGATTGAACAGTATTACTCTTCTCTCCCAATCTCATTTCTTTTCTGCCACCGGATTGAGTGGTTTGCTCATTTCTCTCAATCCCATTTCTTTTCTGCCACCGGATTGAACGGTTTACTCATTTCCCCCAATCTCATTTCATTTCTGCCACCGGATTGAACTGTTTGCTCATTTCTCTCAATCCCATTTCTTTTCTGCCACCGGATTGAACGGTTTACTCATTTCTCCCAATCCCATTTCTTTTCTGCCACCGGATTGAACGGTTTGCTCATTTCTCTCAATCCCATTTCTTTTCTGCCACCGGATTGAACGGTTTACTCATTTCCCCCAATCTCATTTCTTTTCTGCCACCGGATTGAACTGTTTGCTCATTTCTCTCAATCCCATTTCTTTTCTGCCACCGGATTGAACGGTTTACTCATTTCTCCCAATCCCATTTCTTTTCTGCCACCGGATTGAACGGTTTGCTCATTTCTCTCAATCCCATTTCTTTTCTGCCACCGGATTGAACGGTTTACTCATTTCTCCCAATTTCATCTCTATTCGGTCACCGGATTGAACAGTATTACTCTTCTCTCCCAATCCCATTTCTTTTCTGCCACCGGATTGAGTGGTTTGCTCAATTCTCTCAATCCCATTTCTTTTCTGCCACCGGATTGAACGGTTTACTCATTTCCCCCAATCTCATTTCTTTTCTGCCACCGGATTGAACTGTTTGCTCATTTCTCTCAATCCCATTTCTTTTCTGCCACCGGATTGAACGGTTTACTCATTTCTCCCAATCCCATTTCTTTTCTGCCACCGGATTGAACAGTATTACTCTTCTCACCCAATCTCATTTCTTTTCTGCCACCGGATTGAACGGTTTACTCATTTTTCCCAATTTCATCTCTATTCGGTCACCGGATTGAACAGAATTACTCTTCTCTCCCAATCCCATTTCTTTTCTGCCACCGGATTGAACGGTTTGCTCAATTCTCTCAATCCCATTTCTTTTCTGCCACCGGATTGAACAGTATTACTCTTCTCACCCAATCTCATTTCTTTTCTGCCACCGGATTGAACGGTTTGCTCATTTCTCTCAATCCCATTTCTTTTCTGGAACCGGATTGAACAGTATTACTCTTCTCACCCAATCTCATTTCTTTTCTGCCACCGGATTGAACGGTTTGCTCAATTCTCTCAATCCCATTTCTTTTCTGCCACCGGATTGAACAGTATTACTCTTCTCACCCAATCTCATTTCTTTTCTGCCACCGGATTGAACGGTTTGCTCATTTCTCTCAATCCCATTTCTTTTCTGCCACCGGATTGAACAGTATTACTCTTCTCACCCAATCTCATTTCTTTTCTGCCACCGGATTGAACGGTTTGCTCATTTCTCTCAATCCCATTTCTTTTCTGGAACCGGATTGAACAGTATTACTCTTCTCACCCAATCTCATTTCTTTTCTGCCACCGGATTGAACGGTTTACTCATTTCTCCCAATTTCATCTCTATTCGGTCACCGGATTGAACAGAATTACTCTTCTCTCCCAATCCCATTTCTTTTCTGCCACCGGATTGAACGGTTTGCTCAATTCTCTCAATCCCATTTCTTTTCTGCCACCGGATTGAACAGTATTACTCTTCTCTCCCAATCCCATTTCTTTTCTGCCACCGGATTGAACGGTTTGCTCATTTCTCTCAATCCCATTTCTTTTCTGCCACCGGATTGAACAGAATTACTCTTCTCTCCCAATCCCATTTCTTTTCTGCCACCGGATTGAACGGTTTGCTCATTTCTCTCAATCCCATTTCTTTTCTGCCACCGGATTGAACGGTTTGCTCATTTCTCTCAATCCCATTTCTTTTCTGCCACCGGATTGAACGGTTTGCTCATTTCTCTCAATCCCATTTCTTTTCTGCCACCGGATTGAACGGTTTGCTCATTTCTCTCAATCCCATTTCTTTTCTGCCACCGGATTGAACGGTTTACTCATTTCTCCCAATCTCATTTCTTTTCTGCCACCGGATTGAACGGTTTGCTCATTTCTCTCAATCCCATTTCTTTTCTGGCACCAGATTGAACAGAATTACTCTTCTCTCCCAATCCCATTTCTTTTCTGCCACCGGATTGAACGGTTTGCTCATTTCTCTCAATCCCATTTCTTTTCTGGAACCGGATTGAACAGTATTACTCTTCTCACCCAATCTCATTTCTTTTCTGCCACCGGATTGAACGGTTTACTCATTTCTCCCAATTTCATCTCTATTCGGTCACCGGATTGAACAGTGTTACTCTTCTCTCCCAATCCCATTTCTTTTCTGCCACCGGATTGAACGGTTTACTCATTTCTCCCAATTTCATCTCTATTCGGTCACCGGATTGAACAGTGTTACTCTTCTCTCCCAATCCCATTTCTTTTCTGCCACCGGATTGAACGGTTTACTCATTTCTCCCAATTTCATCTCTATTCGGTCACCGGATTGAACAGTGTTACTCTTCTCTCCCAATCCCATTTCTTTTCTGCCACCGGATTGAACGGTTTGCTCATTTCTCCCAATTTCATCTCTATTCGGTCACCGGATTGAACAGTGTTACTCTTCTCTCCCAATCCCATTTCTTTTCTGCCACCGGATTGAACGGTTTACTCATTTCTCCCAATTTCATCTCTATTCGGTCACCGGATTGAACAGTGTTACTCTTCTCTCCCAATCCCATTTCTTTTCTGCCACCGGATTGAACGGTTTGCTCATTTCTCTCAATCCCATTTCTTTTCTGCCACCGGATTGAACGGTTTACTCATTTCTCCCAATTTCATCTCTATTCGGTCACCGGATTGAACAGTGTTACTCTTCTCTCCCAATCCCATTTCTTTTCTGCCACCGGATTGAACGGTTTGCTCATTTCTCTCAATCCCATTTCTTTTCTGCCACCGGATTGAACGGTTTACTCATTTCTCCCAATCCCATTTCTTTTGTGCCACCGGATTGAACGGTTTGCTCATTTCTCCCAATTTCATCTCTATTCGGTCACCGGATTGAACAGTGTTACTCTTCTCTCCCAATCCCATTTCTTTTCTGCCACCGGATTGAACGGTTTACTCATTTCTCCCAATTTCATCTCTATTCGGTCACCGGATTGAACAGTGTTACTCTTCTCTCCCAATCCCATTTCTTTTCTGCCACAGGATTGAACGGTTTGCTCATTTCTCTCAATCCCATTTCTTTTCTGCCACCGGATTGAACGGTTTACTCATTTCTCCCAATCTAATTTCTTTTCTGCCACCGGATTGAACGGTTTGCTCATTTCTCTCAATCCCATTTCTTTTCTGCCACCGGATTGAACGGTTTACTCATTTCTCCCAATCCCATTTCTTTTCTGCCACCGGATTGAACGGTTTACTCATTTCTCCCAATTTCATCTCTATTCGGTCACCGGATTGAACAGTGTTACTCTTCTCTCCCAATCCCATTTCTTTTCTGCCACCGGATTGAACGGTTTGCTCATTTCTCCCAATTTCATCTCTATTCGGTCACCGGATTGAACAGTGTTACTCTTCTCTCCCAATCCCATTTCTTTTCTGCCACCGGATTGAACGGTTTACTCATTTCTCCCAATTTCATCTCTATTCGGTCACCGGATTGAACAGTGTTATTCTTCTCTCCCAATCCCATTTCTTTTCTGCCACCGGATTGAACGGTTTGCTCATTTCTCTCAATCCCATTTCTTTTCTGCCACCGGATTGAACGGTTTGCTCATTTCTCTCAATCCCATTTCTTTTCTGCCACCGGATTGAACGGTGTACTCATTTCTCCCAATTTCATCTCTATTCGGTCACCGGATTGAACAGTATTACTCTTCTCTCCCAATCCCATTTCTTTTCTGCCACCGGATTGAGTGGTTTGCTCATTTCTCTCAATCCCATTTCTTTTCTGCCACCGGATTGAACGGTTTACTCATTTCCCCCAATCTCATTTCTTTTCTGTCACCGGATTGAACGGTTTACTCATTTCTCCCAATCCCATTTCTTTTCTGCCACCGGATTGAACGGATTGCTCATTTCTCTCAATCCCATTTCTTTTCTGCCACCGGATTGAACAGAATTACTCTTCTCTCCCAATCCCATTTCTTTTCTGCCACCGGATTGAACGGTTTGCTCATTTCTCTCAATCCCATTTCTTTTCTGCCACCGGATTGAACGGTTTACTCATTTCTCCCAATCTAATTTCTTTTCTGCCACCGGATTGAACGGTTTGCTCATTTCTCTCAATCCCATTTCTTTTCTGCCACCGGATTGAACGGTTTACTCATTTCTCCCAATCCCATTTCTTTTGTGCCACCGGATTGAACGGTTTGCTCATTTCTCTCAATCCCATTTCTTTTCTGGCACCGGATTGAACAGAATTACTCTTCTCTCCCAATCCCATTTCTTTTCTGCCACCGGATTGAACGGTTTGCTCATTTCTCTCAATCCCATTTCTTTTCTGGAACCGGATTGAACAGTATTACTCTTCTCACCCAATCTCATTTCTTTTCTGCCACCGGATTGAACGGTTTACTCATTTCTCCCAATTTCATCTCTATTCGGTCACCGGATTGAACAGAATTACTCTTCTCTCCCAATCCCATTTCTTTTCTGCCACCGGATTGAACGGTTTGCTCAATTCTCTCAATCCCATTTCTTTTCTGCCACCGGATTGAACAGTATTACTCTTCTCTCCCAATCCCATTTCTTTTCTGCCACCGGATTGAACGGTTTGCTCATTTCTCTCAATCCCATTTCTTTTCTGGCACAAAGTTGAACGGTTTGCTCATTTCTCTCAATCCCATTTCTTTTCTGCCACCGGATTGAACGGTTTGCTCATTTCTCTCAATCCCATTTCTTTTCTGGAACCGGATTGAATAGTATTACTCTTCTAACCCAATCTCATTTCTTTTCTGCCACCGGATTGAACGGTTTACTCATTTCTCCCAATTTCATCTCTATTCGGTCACCGGATTGAACAGAATTACTCTTCTCTCCCAATCCCATTTCTTTTCTGCCACCGGATTGAACGGTTTGCTCAATTCTCTCAATCCCATTTCTCTTCTGCCACCGGATTGAACAGTATTACTCTTCTCTCCCAATCCCATTTCTTTTCTGCCACCGGATTGAACGGTTTGCTCATTTCTCTCAATCCCATTTCTTTTCTGGCACAAAGTTGAACGGTTTGCTCATTTCTCTCAATCCCATTTCTTTTCTGCCACCGGATTGAACGATTTGCTCATTTCTCTCAATCCCATTTCTTTTCTGGAACCGGATTGAACAGTATTACTCTTCTCACCCAATCTCATTTCTTTTCTGCCACCGGATTGAACGGTTTACTCATTTCTCCCAATTTCATCTCTATTCGGTCACCGGATTGAACAGAATTACTCTTCTCTCCCAATCCCATTTCTTTTCTGCCACCGGATTGAACGGTTTGCTCAATTCTCTCAATCCCATTTCTTTTCTGCCACCGGATTGAACAGTATTACTCTTCTCACCCAATCTCATTTCTTTTCTGCCACCGGATTGAACGGTTTGCTCATTTCTCTCAATCCCATTTCTTTTCTGGAACCGGATTGAACAGTATTACTCTTCTCACCCAATCCCATTTCTTTTCTGCCACCGGATTGAACGGTTTACTCATTTCTCCCAATTTCATCTCTATTCGGTCACCGGATTGAACAGTGTTATTCTTCTCTCCCAATCCCATTTCTTTTCTGCCACCGGATTGAACGGTTTGCTCATTTCTCTCAATCCCATTTCTTTTCTGCCACCGGATTGAACGGTTTGCTCATTTCTCTCAATCCCATTTCTTTTCTGCCACCGGATTGAACGGTTTGCTCATTTCTCTCAATCCCATTTCTTTTCTGCCACCGGATTGAACGGTTTACTCATTTCTCCCAATCTCATTTTTTTTCTGCCACCGGATTGAACGGTTTGCTCATTTCTCTCAATCCCATTTCTTTTCTGGCACCAGATTGAACAGAATTACTCTTCTCTCCCAATCCCATTTCTTTTCTGCCACCGGATTGAACGGTTTGCTCATTTCTCTCAATCCCATTTCTTTTCTGGAACCGGATTGAACAGTATTACTCTTCTCACCCAATCTCATTTCTTTTCTGCCACCGGATTGAACGGTTTACTCATTTCTCCCAATTTCATCTCTATTCGGTCACCGGATTGAACAGTGTTACTCTTCTCTCCCAATCCCATTTCTTTTCTGCCACCGGATTGAACGGTTTACACATTTCTCCCAATTTCATCTCTATTCGGTCACCGGATTGAACAGTGTTACTCTTCTCTCCCAATCCCATTTCTTTTCTGCCACCGGATTGAACGGATTGCTCATTTCTCTCAATCCCATTTCTTTTCTGGCACCGGATTGAACGGTATGTTCATCTCCCATTGTTTTCTACCATCGGATAGAACATTTCGCTAATCTCTCCTGATCCCATTTCTTTTCTGTCACCGGATTGAACAGTATTACTCTTCTCTACCAATCTCATTTCTTTTCTGCCACCGGATTGAAAAGGTTTACTCATTTCTCCCAATCTCATTTCTTTTCTGCCACTGGATTGAACGGTTTACTCATTTCTCCCAATCTCATTTCTTTTCTGCCACCGGATTGAACGGTTTGCTCATTTCTCTCAATCCCATTTCTTTTCTGCCACCGGATTGAACGGTTTGCTCATTTCTCTCAATCCCATTTCTTTTCTGCCACCGGATTGAACGGTTTGCTCATTTCTCTCAATCCCATTTCTTTTCTGCCACCGGATTGAACGGTTTGCTCATTTCTCTCAATCCCATTTCTTTTCTGCCACCGGATTGAACGGTTTACTCATTTCTCCCAATCTCATTTCTTTTCTGCCACCGGATTGAACGGTTTGCTCATTTCTCTCAATCCCATTTCTTTTCTGGCACCAGATTGAACAGAATTACTCTTCTCTCCCAATCCCATTTCTTTTCTGCCACCGGATTGAACGGTTTGCTCATTTCTCTCAATCCCATTTCTTTTCTGGAACCGGATTGAACAGTATTACTCTTCTCACCCAATCTCATTTCTTTTCTGCCACCGGATTGAACGGTTTACTCATTTCTCCCAATTTCATCTCTATTCGGTCACCGGATTGAACAGTGTTACTCTTCTCTCCCAATCCCATTTCTTTTCTGCCACCGGATTGAACGGTTTACTCATTTCTCCCAATTTCATCTCTATTCGGTCACCGGATTGAACAGTGTTACTCTTCTCTCCCAATCCCATTTCTTTTCTGCCACCGGATTGAACGGTTTACTCATTTCTCCCAATTTCATCTCTATTCGGTCACCGGATTGAACAGTGTTACTCTTCTCTCCCAATCCCATTTCTTTTCTGCCACCGGATTGAACGGTTTGCTCATTTCTCCCAATTTCATCTCTATTCGGTCACCGGATTGAACAGTGTTACTCTTCTCTCCCAATCCCATTTCTTTTCTGCCACCGGATTGAACGGTTTACTCATTTCTCCCAATTTCATCTCTATTCGGTCACCGGATTGAACAGTGTTACTCTTCTCTCCCAATCCCATTTCTTTTCTGCCACCGGATTGAACGGTTTGCTCATTTCTCTCAATCCCATTTCTTTTCTGCCACCGGATTGAACGGTTTACTCATTTCTCCCAATTTCATCTCTATTCGGTCACCGGATTGAACAGTGTTACTCTTCTCTCCCAATCCCATTTCTTTTCTGCCACCGGATTGAACGGTTTGCTCATTTCTCTCAATCCCATTTCTTTTCTGCCACCGGATTGAACGGTTTACTCATTTCTCCCAATCCCATTTCTTTTGTGCCACCGGATTGAACGGTTTGCTCATTTCTCCCAATTTCATCTCTATTCGGTCACCGGATTGAACAGTGTTACTCTTCTCTCCCAATCCCATTTCTTTTCTGCCACCGGATTGAACGGTTTACTCATTTCTCCCAATTTCATCTCTATTCGGTCACCGGATTGAACAGTGTTACTCTTCTCTCCCAATCCCATTTCTTTTCTGCCACAGGATTGAACGGTTTGCTCATTTCTCTCAATCCCATTTCTTTTCTGCCACCGGATTGAACGGTTTACTCATTTCTCCCAATCTAATTTCTTTTCTGCCACCGGATTGAACGGTTTGCTCATTTCTCTCAATCCCATTTCTTTTCTGCCACCGGATTGAACGGTTTACTCATTTCTCCCAATCCCATTTCTTTTCTGCCACCGGATTGAACGGTTTACTCATTTCTCCCAATTTCATCTCTATTCGGTCACCGGATTGAACAGTGTTACTCTTCTCTCCCAATCCCATTTCTTTTCTGCCACCGGATTGAACGGTTTGCTCATTTCTCCCAATTTCATCTCTATTCGGTCACCGGATTGAACAGTGTTACTCTTCTCTCCCAATCCCATTTCTTTTCTGCCACCGGATTGAACGGTTTACTCATTTCTCCCAATTTCATCTCTATTCGGTCACCGGATTGAACAGTGTTATTCTTCTCTCCCAATCCCATTTCTTTTCTGCCACCGGATTGAACGGTTTGCTCATTTCTCTCAATCCCATTTCTTTTCTGCCACCGGATTGAACGGTTTGCTCATTTCTCTCAATCCCATTTCTTTTCTGCCACCGGATTGAACGGTGTACTCATTTCTCCCAATTTCATCTCTATTCGGTCACCGGATTGAACAGTATTACTCTTCTCTCCCAATCCCATTTCTTTTCTGCCACCGGATTGAGTGGTTTGCTCATTTCTCTCAATCCCATTTCTTTTCTGCCACCGGATTGAACGGTTTACTCATTTCCCCCAATCTCATTTCTTTTCTGTCACCGGATTGAACGGTTTACTCATTTCTCCCAATCCCATTTCTTTTCTGCCACCGGATTGAACGGATTGCTCATTTCTCTCAATCCCATTTCTTTTCTGCCACCGGATTGAACAGAATTACTCTTCTCTCCCAATCCCATTTCTTTTCTGCCACCGGATTGAACGGTTTGCTCATTTCTCTCAATCCCATTTCTTTTCTGCCACCGGATTGAACGGTTTACTCATTTCTCCCAATCTAATTTCTTTTCTGCCACCGGATTGAACGGTTTGCTCATTTCTCTCAATCCCATTTCTTTTCTGCCACCGGATTGAACGGTTTACTCATTTCTCCCAATCCCATTTCTTTTGTGCCACCGGATTGAACGGTTTGCTCATTTCTCTCAATCCCATTTCTTTTCTGGCACCGGATTGAACAGAATTACTCTTCTCTCCCAATCCCATTTCTTTTCTGCCACCGGATTGAACGGTTTGCTCATTTCTCTCAATCCCATTTCTTTTCTGGAACCGGATTGAACAGTATTACTCTTCTCACCCAATCTCATTTCTTTTCTGCCACCGGATTGAACGGTTTACTCATTTCTCCCAATTTCATCTCTATTCGGTCACCGGATTGAACAGAATTACTCTTCTCTCCCAATCCCATTTCTTTTCTGCCACCGGATTGAACGGTTTGCTCAATTCTCTCAATCCCATTTCTTTTCTGCCACCGGATTGAACAGTATTACTCTTCTCTCCCAATCCCATTTCTTTTCTGCCACCGGATTGAACGGTTTGCTCATTTCTCTCAATCCCATTTCTTTTCTGGCACAAAGTTGAACGGTTTGCTCATTTCTCTCAATCCCATTTCTTTTCTGCCACCGGATTGAACGGTTTGCTCATTTCTCTCAATCCCATTTCTTTTCTGGAACCGGATTGAATAGTATTACTCTTCTAACCCAATCTCATTTCTTTTCTGCCACCGGATTGAACGGTTTACTCATTTCTCCCAATTTCATCTCTATTCGGTCACCGGATTGAACAGAATTACTCTTCTCTCCCAATCCCATTTCTTTTCTGCCACCGGATTGAACGGTTTGCTCAATTCTCTCAATCCCATTTCTCTTCTGCCACCGGATTGAACAGTATTACTCTTCTCTCCCAATCCCATTTCTTTTCTGCCACCGGATTGAACGGTTTGCTCATTTCTCTCAATCCCATTTCTTTTCTGGCACAAAGTTGAACGGTTTGCTCATTTCTCTCAATCCCATTTCTTTTCTGCCACCGGATTGAACGATTTGCTCATTTCTCTCAATCCCATTTCTTTTCTGGAACCGGATTGAACAGTATTACTCTTCTCACCCAATCTCATTTCTTTTCTGCCACCGGATTGAACGGTTTACTCATTTCTCCCAATTTCATCTCTATTCGGTCACCGGATTGAACAGAATTACTCTTCTCTCCCAATCCCATTTCTTTTCTGCCACCGGATTGAACGGTTTGCTCAATTCTCTCAATCCCATTTCTTTTCTGCCACCGGATTGAACAGTATTACTCTTCTCACCCAATCTCATTTCTTTTCTGCCACCGGATTGAACGGTTTGCTCATTTCTCTCAATCCCATTTCTTTTCTGGAACCGGATTGAACAGTATTACTCTTCTCACCCAATCTCATTTCTTTTCTGCCACCGGATTGAACGGTTTACTCATTTCTCCCAATTTCATCTCTATTCGGTCACCGGATTGAACAGAATTACTCTTCTCTCCCAATCCCATTTCTTTTCTGCCACCGGATTGAACGGTTTGCTCAATTCTCTCAATCCCATTTCTTTTCTGCCACCGGATTGAACAGTATTACTCTTCTCTCCCAATCCCATTTCTTTTCTGCCACCGGATTGAACGGTTTGCTCATTTCTCTCAATCCCATTTCTTTTCTGCCACCGGATTGAACGGTTTGCTCATTTCTCTCAATCCCATTTCTTTTCTGCCACCGGATTGAACGGTTTGCTCATTTCTCTCAATCCCATTTCTTTTCTGCCACCGGATTGAACGGTTTGCTCATTTCTCTCAATCCCATTTCTTTTCTGCCACCGGATTGAACGGTTTACTCATTTCTCCCAATCTCATTTTTTTTCTGCCACCGGATTGAACGGTTTGCTCATTTCTCTCAATCCCATTTCTTTTCTGGCACCAGATTGAACAGAATTACTCTTCTCTCCCAATCCCATTTCTTTTCTGCCACCGGATTGAACGGTTTGCTCATTTCTCTCAATCCCATTTCTTTTCTGGAACCGGATTGAACAGTATTACTCTTCTCACCCAATCTCATTTCTTTTCTGCCACCGGATTGAACGGTTTACTCATTTCTCCCAATTTCATCTCTATTCGGTCACCGGATTGAACAGTGTTACTCTTCTCTCCCAATCCCATTTCTTTTCTGCCACCGGATTGAACGGTTTACACATTTCTCCCAATTTCATCTCTATTCGGTCACCGGATTGAACAGTGTTACTCTTCTCTCCCAATCCCATTTCTTTTCTGCCACCGGATTGAACGGATTGCTCATTTCTCTCAATCCCATTTCTTTTCTGGCACCGGATTGAACGGTATGTTCATCTCCCATTGTTTTCTACCATCGGATAGAACATTTCGCTAATCTCTCCTGATCCCATTTCTTTTCTGTCACCGGATTGAACAGTATTACTCTTCTCTACCAATCTCATTTCTTTTCTGCCACCGGATTGAAAAGGTTTACTCATTTCTCCCAATCTCATTTCTTTTCTGCCACTGGATTGAACGGTTTACTCATTTCTCCCAATCTCATTTCTTTTCTGCCACCGGATTGAACGGTTTGCTCATTTCTCTCAATCCCATTTCTTTTCTGCCTCCGGATTGAACGGTTTGCTCATTTCTCTCAATCCCATTTCTTTTCTGCCACCGGATTGAACGGTTTGCTCATTTCTCTCAATCCCATTTCTTTTCTGCCACCGGATTGAACGGTTTACTCATTTCTCCCAATCTCATTTCTTTTCTGCCACCGGATTGAACGGTTTGCTCATTTCTCTCAATCCCATTTCTTTTCTGGCACCGGATTGAACAGAATTACTCTTCTCTCCCAATCCCATTTCTTTTCTGCCACCGGATTGAACGGTTTGCTCATTTCTCTCAATCCCATTTCTTTTCTGGAACCGGATTGAACAGTATTACTCTTCTCACCCAATCTCATTTCTTTTCTGCCACCGGATTGAACGGTTTACTCATTTCTCCCAATTTCATCTCTATTCGGTCACCGGATTGAACAGAAATACTCTTCTCTCCCAATCCCATTTCTTTTCTGCCACCGGATTGAACGGTTTACTCATTTCTCCCAATTTCATCTCTATTCGGTCACCGGATTGAACAGAAATACTCTTCTCTCCCAATCCCATTTCTTTTCTGCCACCGGATTGAACGGATTGCTCATTTCTCTCAATCCCATTTCTTTTCTGGCACCGGATTGAACGGTATGTTCATCTCCCATTGTTTTCTACCATCTGATAGAACATTTCGCTAATCTCTCCTGATCCCATTTCTTTTCTGTCACCGGATTGAACAGTATTACTCTTCTCTCCCAATCTCATTTCTTTTCTGCCACCGGATTGAAAAAGTGTACTCATTTCTCCCAATCTCATTTCTTTTCTGCCACCGGATTGAACGGTTTACTCATTTCTCCCAATCTCATTTCTTTTCTGCCACCGGATTGAACGGTTTGCTCATTTCTCTCAATCCCATTTCTTTTCTGCCACCGGATTGAACGGTTTACTCATTTCTCCCAATCCCATTTCATTTCTGCCACCGGATTGAACGGTTTGCTCATTTCTCTCAATCCCATTTCTTTTCTGGCACCGGATTGAACAGAATTACTCTTCTCACCCAATCTCATTTCTTTTCTGCCACCGGATTGAACGGTTTGCTCATTTCTCTCAATCCCATTTCTTTTCTGCCACCAGATTGAACGGTTTACTCATTTCTCCCAATCCCATTTCTTTTCTGCCACCGGATTGAACGGTTTGCTCATTTCTCTCAATCCCATTTCTTTTCTGGAACCGGATTGAACAGTATTACTCTTCTCACCCAATCTCATTTCTTTTCTGCCACCGGATTGAACGGTTTACTCATTTCTCCCAATTTCATCTCTATTCGGTCACCGGATTGAACAGAATTACTCTTCTCTCCCAATCTCATTTCTTTTCTGCCACCGGATTGAACAGTATTACTCTTCTCTCCCAATCCCATTTCTTTTCTTCCCCCAGGATTGAACGGTTGAACGGTCATTTCTGCCAATCTTATTTCTTTTCTGTCACGGGTTGAACAGTATTACTCTTCTCTCCCAATCCCATTTCTTTTCTACCACCGAATTGAACGGTTTGCGGTTTGCATCTCTATTCGGTCACCGGATTGAACAGAATTACTCTTCTCTCCCAATCCCATTTCTTCTCTGCCACCGAATTGAATATTACTGGTCTTCTCTCCCAATCCCATTTCTTTTCTGCCAGCGGATTTAGCGGTTGAACTGTCATATCTCCCAATCTCATTTCTTTTATGTCACCGAATTGAACAGTATTACTCTTTTCTCCCAATCCCATTTCTTTTCTGCCACCGAATTGAATATTATTGGTGTTCTCTCCCAACCCCATTTCTTTTCTGCCACCGGATTGAACGGTATGCTCATTTCTCTCAATCCCATTTCTTTTCTGGCACCGGATTGAACGGTTTACTCATTTCTCCCAATCTCATTTCTTTTCTGCCACCGAATTGAACAGTATTACTCTTCTCTCCCAATCCCATTTCTTTTCTGCCACCGGATTTAACGGTTTGCTCATTTCTCTCAATCGCATTTCTTTTATGTCACCGAATTGAACAGTATTACTCTTTTCTCCCAATCCCATTTCTTTTCTGCCACCGAATTGAATATTATTGGTGTTCTCTCCCAACCCCATTTCTTTTCTGCCACCGGATTGAACGGTATGCTCATTTCTCTCAATCCCATTTCTTTTCTGGCACCGGATTGAACGGTTTACTCATTTCTCCCAATCTCATTTCTTTTCTGCCACCGAATTGAACAGAATTACTCTTCTCTCCCAATCCCATTTCTTTTCTGCCACCGGATTGAACGGTTTGCTCATTTCTCTCAATCCCATTTCTTTTCTGGCACCGGATTGAACGGTTTACTCATTTCTCCCAATCTCATTTCTTTTCTGCCACCGAATTGAACAGAATTACTCTTCTCTCCCAATCCCATTTCTTTTCTGCCACCGGATTGAACGGTTTGCTCATTTCTCTCAATCCCATTTCTTTTCTGCCACCGGATTGAACGGTTTACTCATTTCTCCCAATTTCATCTCTATTCGGTCACCGGATTGAACAGTATTACTCTTCTCTCCCAATCCCATTTCTTTTCTGCCACCGGATTGAGTGGTTGCTCATTTCTCTCAATCCCATTTCTTTTCTGCCACCGGATTGAACGGTTTACTCATTTCCCCCAATCTCATTTCTTTTCTGCCACCGGATTGAACGGTTTGCTCATTTCTCTCAATCCCATTTCTTTTCTGCCACCGGATTGAACGGTTTACTCATTTCTCCCAATTTCATCTCTATTCGGTCACCGGATTGAACAGTATTACTCTTTTCTCGAAATCCCATTTCTTTTCTGCCACCGAATTGAATATTATTGGTGTTCTCTCCCAACCCCATTTCTTTTCTGCCACCGGATTGAACGGTATGCTCATTTCTCTCAATCCCATTTCTTTTCTGGCACCGGATTGAACGGTTTACTCATTTCTCCCAATCTCATTTCTTTTCTGCCACCGAATTGAACAGAATTACTCTTCTCTCCCAATCCCATTTCTTTTCTGCCACCGGATTGAACGGTTTGCTCATTTCTCTCAATCCCATTTCTTTTCTGCCACCGGATTGAACGGTTTACTCATTTCTCCCAATTTCATCTCTATTCGGTCACCGGATTGAACAGTATTACTCTTCTCTCCCAATCCCATTTCTTTTCTGCCACCGGATTGAGTGGTTGCTCATTTCTCTCAATCCCATTTCTTTTCTGCCACCGGATTGAACGGTTTACTCATTTCCCCCAATCTCATTTCTTTTCTGCCACCGGATTGAACGGTTTGCTCATTTCTCTCAATCCCATTTCTTTTCTGCCACCGGATTGAACGGTTTACTCATTTCTCCCAATCCCATTTCTTTTCTGCCACCGGATTGAACGGTTTGCTCATTTCTCTCAATCCCATTTCTTTTCTGCCACCGGATTGAACAGAATTACTCTTCTCTCCCAATCCCATTTCTTTTCTGCCACCGGATTGAACGGTTTGCTCATTTCTCTCAATCCCATTTCTTTTCTGGCACCGGATTGAACAGAATTACTCTTCTCTCCCAATCCCATTTCTTTTCTGCCACCGGATTGAACGGTTTGCTCATTTCTCTCAATCCCATTTCTTTTCTGCCACCGGATTGAACGGTTTACTCATTTCTCCCAATCCCATTTCTTTTCTGCCACCGGATTGAACGGTTTGCTCATTTCTCTCAATCCCATTTCTTTTCTGCCACCGGATTGAACGGTTTACTCATTTCTCCCAATTTCATCTCTATTCGGTCACCGGATTGAACAGTATTACTCTTTTCTCCCAATCCCATTTCTTTTCTGCCACCGAATTGAATATTATTGGTGTTCTCTCCCAACCCCATTTCTTTTCTGCCACCGGATTGAACGTTATGCTCATTTCTCTCAATCCCATTTCTTTTCTGGCACCGGATTGAACGGTTTACTCATTTCTCCCAATCTCATTTCTTTTCTGCCACCGAATTGAACAGAATTACTCTTCTCTCCCAATCCCATTTCTTTTCTGCCACCGGATTGAACGGTTTGCTCATTTCTCTCAATCCCATTTCTTTTCTGCCACCGGATTGAACGGTTTACTCATTTCTCCCAATTTCATCTCTATTCGGTCACCGGATTGAACAGTATTACTCTTCTCTCCCAATCCCATTTCTTTTCTGCCACCGGATTGAGTGGTTGCTCATTTCTCTCAATCCCATTTCTTTTCTGCCACCGGATTGAACGGTTTACTCATTTCCCCCAATCTCATTTCTTTTCTGCCACCGGATTGAACGGTTTGCTCATTTCTCTCAATCCCATTTCTTTTCTGCCACCGGATTGAACGGTTTACTCATTTCTCCCAATCCCATTTCTTTTCTGCCACCGGATTGAACGGTTTGCTCATTTCTCTCAATCCCATTTCTTTTCTGCCACCGGATTGAACAGAATTACTCTTCTCTCCCAATCCCATTTCTTTTCTGCCACCGGATTGAACGGTTTGCTCATTTCTCTCAATCCCATTTCTTTTCTGGCACCGGATTGAACAGAATTACTCTTCTCTCCCAATCCCATTTCTTTTCTGCACTGGATTGAACGGTTTGCTCATTTCTCTCAATCCCATTTCTTTTCTGGAACCGGATTGAACAGTATTACTCTTCTCACCCAATCTCATTTCTTTTCTGCCACCGGATTGAACGGTTTACTCATTTCTCCCAATTTCATCTCTATTCGGTCACCGGATTGAACAGAATTACTTTTCTCTCCCAATCCCATTTCTTTTCTGCCACCGGATTGAACGGTTTGCTCATTTCTCTCAATCCCATTTCTTTTCTGGAACCGGATTGAAAAGTATTACTCTACTCTCCCAATCCCATTTCTTTTCTGCCACCGGATTGAGTGGCTTGCTCTTCTCTCCCAATCCCATTTCGTTTCTGCCACCGGATTGAACGGTTTACTCATTTCTCCCAATCCCATTTCTTTTCTGCCACCGGATTGAACGGTTTGCTCATTTCTCTCAATCCCATTTCTTTTCTGCCACCGGATTGAACGGTTTACTCATTTCCCCCAATCTCATTTCTTTTCTGCCACCGGATTGAACTGTTTGCTCATTTCTCTCAATCCCATTTCTTTTCTGCCACCGGATTGAACGGTTTACTCATTTCTCCCAATCCCATTTCTTTTCTGCCACCGGATTGAACGGTTTGCTCATTTCTCTCAATCCCATTTCTTTTCTGCCACCGGATTGAACGGTTTGCTCAATTCTCTCAATCCCATTTCTTTTCTGCCACCGGATTGAACGGTTTACTCATTTCTCCTAATTTCATCTCTATTCGGTCACCGGATTGAACAGTATTACTCTTCTCTCCCAATCCCATTCCTTTTCTGCCACCGGATTGAGTGGTTTGCTCATTTCTCTCAATCCCATTTCTTTTCTGCCACCGGATTGAACGGTTTACTCATTTCCCCCAATCTCATTTCTTTTCTGCCACCGGATTGAACTAATTGCTCATTTCTCTCAATCCCATTTCTTTTCTGGAACCGGATTGAACAGTATTACTCTTCTTTCCCAATCCCATTTCTTTTCTTCCCCCAGGATTGAACGGTTGAACGGTCATTTCTCCCAATCTTATTTCTTTTCTGTCACCGGATTGAACAGTATTACTCTTCTCTCCCAATCTCATTTCTTTTCTGCCACCGGATTGAACGGTTTACTCATTTCTCCCAATTTCATCTCTATTCGGTCACCGGATTGAAAAGTGTTACTCTTCTCTCTCAATCCCATTTCTTTTCTGCCACCAGATTGAACGGTTTGCTCATTTCTCTCAATCCCATTTCTTTTCTGGCACCGGATTGAACGGTATGTTCATCTCCCATTGTTTTCTACCATCGGATAGAACATTTCGCTAATCTCTCCTGATCCCATTTCTTTTCTGTCACCGGATTGAACAGTATTACTCTTCTCTCCCAATCTCATTTCTTTTCTGCCACCGGATTGAACGGTTTACTCATTTCTCTCAATCTCATTTCTTTTCTGCCACCGGATTGAACAGTATTACTCTTCTCTCCAAATCCCATTTCTTTTCTACCACCGAATTGAACGGTTTGCGGTTTGCATCTCTATTCGGTCACCGGATTGAACAGAATTACTCTTCTCTCCCAATCCCATTTCTTCTCTGCCACCGAATTGAATATTACTGGTCTTCTCTCCCAATCCCATTTCTTTTCTGCCACCGGATTTAGCGGTTGAACTGTCATATCTCCCAATCTCATTTCTTTTATGTCACCGAATTGAACAGTATTACTCTTTTCTCCCAATCCCATTTCTTTTCTGCCACCGAATTGAATATTATTGGTGTTCTCTCCCAATCCCATTTCTTTTCTGCCACCGGATTGAACGGTATGCTCATTTCTCTCAATCCCATTTCTTTTCTGGCACCGGATTGAACGGTTTACTCATTTCTCCCAATCTCATTTCTTTTCTGCCACCGGATTGAACAGTATTACTCTTCTCTCCCAATCCCATTTCTTTTCTGCAACCGGATTGAACGGTTTGCTCATTTCTCTCAATCCCATTTCTTTTCTGCCACCGGATTGAACAGAATTACTCTTCTCTCCCAATCCCATTTCTTTTCTGCCACTGGATTGAACGGTTTGCTCATTTCTCTCAATCCCATTTCTTTTCTGCCACCGGATTGAACGGTTTGCTCATTTCTCTCAATCCCATTTCTTTTCTGGCACCAGATTGAACAGAATTACTCTTCTCTCCCAATCCCATTTCTTTTCTGCCACCGGATTGAACGGTTTGCTCATTTCTTCCAATCCCATTTCTTTTCTGGAACCGGATTGAACAGTATTACTCTTCTCACCCAATCTCATTTCTTTTCTGCCACCGGATTGAACGGTTTACTCATTTCTCCCAATTTCATCTCTATTCGGTCACCGGATTGAACAGAAATACTCTTCTCTCCCAATCCCATTTCTTTTCTGCCACCGGATTGAACGGTTTACTCATTTCTCCCAATCTCATTTCTTTTCTGCCACCGGATTGAACGGTTTGCTCATTTCTCTCAATCCCATTTCTTTTCTGGCACCAAATTGAACAGAATTACTCTTCTCTCCCAATCCCATTTCTTTTCTGCCACCGGATTGAACGGTTTGCTCATTTCTTCCAATCCCATTTCTTTTCTGGAACCGGATTGAACAGTATTACTCTTCTCACCCAATCTCATTTCTTTTCTGCCACCGGATTGAACGGTTTACTCATTTCTCCCAATTTCATCTCTATTCGGTCACCGGATTGAACAGAAATACTCTTCTCTCCCAATCCCATTTCTTTTCTGCCACCGGATTGAACGGTTTACTTATTTCTCCCAATTTCATCTCTATTCGGTCACCGGATTGAACAGTGTTACTCTTCTCTCCCAATCCCATTTCTTTTCTGCCACCGGATTGAACGGATTGCTCATTTCTCTCAATCCCATTTCTTTTCTGGCACCGGATTGAACGGTATGTTCATCTCCCATTGTTTTCTACCATCGGATAGAACATTTCGCTAATCTCTCCTGATCCCATTTCTTTTCTGTCACCGGATTGAACAGTATTACTCTTCTCTCCCAATCTCATTTCTTTTCTGCCACCGGATTGAAAAGGTTTACTCATTTCTCCCAATCTCATTTCTTTTCTGCCACCGGATTGAACGGTTTACTCATTTCTCCCAATCTCATTTCTTTTCTGCCACCGGATTGAACGGTTTGCTCATTTCTCTCAATCCCATTTCTTTTCTGCCACCGGATTGAACGGTTTGCTCATTTCGCTCAATCCCATTTCTTTTCTGCCACCGGATTGAACGGTTTGCTCATTTCTCTCAATCCCATTTCTTTTCTGCCACCGGATTGAACGGTTTACTCATTTCTCCCAATCTCATTTCTTTTCTGCCACCGGATTGAACGGTTTGCTCATTTCTCTCAATCCCATTTCTTTTCTGCCACCGGATTGAACGGTTTGCTCATTTCGCTCAATCCCATTTCTTTTCTGCCACCGGATTGAACGGTTTGCTCATTTCTCTCAATCCCATTTCTTTTCTGGCACCGGATTGAACAGAATTACTCTTCTCTCCCAATCCCATTTCTTTTCTGCTACCGGATTGAACGGTTTGCTCATTTCTCTCAATCCCATTTCTTTTCTGGAACCGGATTGAACAGTATTACTCTTCTCACCCAATCTCATTTCTTTTCTGCCACCGGATTGAACGGTTTACTCATTTCTCCCAATTTCATCTCTATTCGGTCACCGGATTGAACAGAAATACTCTTCTCTCCCAATCCCATTTCTTTTCTGCCACCGGATTGAACGGTTTACTCATTTCTCCCAATTTCATCTCTATTCGGTCACCGGATTGAACAGTGTTACTCTTCTCTCCCAATCCCATTTCTTTTCTGCCACCGGATTGAACGGATTGCTCATTTCTCTCAATCCCATTTCTTTTCTGGCACCGGATTGAACGGTATGTTCATCTCCCATTGTTTTCTACCATCTGATAGAACATTTCGCTAATCTCTCCTGATCCCATTTCTTTTCTGTCACCGGATTGAACAGTATTACTCTTCTCTCCCAATCTCATTTATTTTCTGCCACCGGATTGAAAAGGTTTACTCATTTCTCCCAATCTCATTTCTTTTCTGCCACCGGATTGAACGGTTTACTCATTTCTCCCAATCTCATTTCTTTTCTGCCACCGGATTGAACGGTTTGCTCATTTCTCTCAATCCCATTTCTTTTCTGCCACCGGATTGAACGGTTTACTCATTTCTCCCAATCCCATTTCTTTTCTGCCACCGGATTGAACGGTTTGCTCATTTCTCTCAATCCCATTTCTTTTCTGGCACCGGATTGAACAGAATTACTCTTCTCTCCCAATCCCATTTCTTTTCTGCCACCGGATTGAACGGTTTGCTCATTTCTCTCAATCCCATTTCTTTTCTGGAACCCGATTGAACAGTATTACTCTTCTCACCCAATCTCATTTCTTTTCTGCCACCGGATTGAACGGTTTACTCATTTCTCCCAATTTCATCTCTATTCGGTCACCGGATTGAACAGAATTACTCTTCTCTCCCAATCTCATTTCTTTTCTGCCACCGGATTGAACAGTATTACTCTTCTCTCCCAATCCCATTTCTTTTCTTCCCCCAGGATTGAACGGTTGAACGGTCATTTCTGCCAATCTTATTTCTTTTCTGTCACGGGTTGAACAGTATTACTCTTCTCTCCCAATCCCATTTCTTTTCTACCACCGAATTGAACGGTTTGCGGGTTGCATCTCTATTCGGTCACCGGATTGAACAGAATTACTCTTCTCTCCCAATCCCATTTCTTTTCTGCCACCTGATTTAGCGGTTGAACTGTCATATCTCCCAATCTCATTTCTTTTATGTCACCGAATTGAACAGTATTACTCTTTTCTCCCAATCCCATTTCTTTTCTGCCACCGAATTGAATATTATTGGTGTTCTCTCCCAACCCCATTTCTTTTCTGCCACCGGATTGAACGGTATGCTCATTTCTCTCAATCCCATTTCTTTTCTGGCACCGGATTGAACGGTTTACTCATTTCTCACAATCTCATTTCTTTTCTGCCACCGAATTGAACAGTATTACTCTTCTCTCCCAATCCCATTTCTTTTCTGCCACCGGATTGAACGGTTTGCTCATTTCTCTCAATCCCATTTCTTTTCTGCCACCGGATTGAGTGGTTGCTCATTTCTCTCAATCCCATTTCTTTACTGCCACCGGATTGAACGGTTTACTCATTTCCCCCAATCTCATTTCTTTTCTGCCACCGGATTGAACGGTTTGCTCATTTCTCTCAATCCCATTTCTTTTCTGCCACCGGATTGAGTGGTTGCTCATTTCTCTCAATCCCATTTCTTTTCTGCCACCGGATTTTACGGTTTACTCATTTCCCCCAATCTCATTTCTTTTCTGCCACCGGATTGAACGGTTTGCTCATTTCTCTCAATCCCATTTCTTTTCTGCCACCGGATTGAACGGTTTACTCATTTCTCCCAATCCCATTTCTTTTCTGCCACCGGATTGAACGGTTTGCTCATTTCTCTCAATCCCATTTCTTTTCTGCCACCGGATTGAGTGGTTGCTCATTTCTCTCAATCCCATTTCTTTACTGCCACCGGATTGAACGGTTTACTCATTTCCCCCAATCTCATTTCTTTTCTGCCACCGGATTGAACGGTTTGCTCATTTCTCTCAATCCCATTTCTTTTCTGCCACCGGATTGAGTGGTTGCTCATTTCTCTCAATCCCATTTCTTTTCTGCCACCGGATTTTACGGTTTACTCATTTCCCCCAATCTCATTTCTTTTCTGCCACCGGATTGAACGGTTTGCTCATTTCTCTCAATCCCATTTCTTTTCTGCCACCGGATTGAACGGTTTACTCATTTCTCCCAATCCCATTTCTTTTCTGCCACCGGATTGAACGGTTTGCTCATTTCTCTCAATCCCATTTCTTTTCTGCCACCGGATTGAACAGAATTACTCTTCTCTCCCAATCCCATTTCTTTTCTGCCACCGGATTGAACGGTTTGCTCATTTCTCTTAATCCCATTTCTTTTCTGGCACCGGATTGAACAGAATTACTCTTCTCTCCCAATCCCATTTCTTTTCTGCCACCGGATTGAACGGTTTGCTCATTTCTCTCAATCCCATTTCTTTTCTGGCACCGGATTGAACAGAATTACTCTTCTCTCCCAATCCCATTTCTTTTCTGCCACCGGATTGAACGGTTTGCTCATTTCTCTCAATCCCATTTCTTTTCTGGAACCGGATTGAACAGTATTACTCTTCTCTCCCAATCCCATTTCTTTTCTGCCACCGGATTGAGTGGTTGCTCATTTCTCTCAATCCCATTTCTTTTCTGCCACCGGATTGAACGGTTTACTCATTTCTCCCAATCCCATTTCTTTTCTGCCACCGGATTGAACGGTTTGCTCATTTCTCTCAATCCCATTTCTTTTCTGCCACCGGATTGAGTGGTTGCTCATTTCTCTCAATCCCATTTCTTTTCTGCCACCGGATTGAACGGTTTACTCATTTCTCCCAATCCCATTTCTTTTCTGCCACCGGATTGAACGGTTTGCTCATTTCTCTCAATCCCATTTCTTTTCTGGCACCGGATTGAACGGTTTACTCATTTCTCCCAATTTCATCTCTATTCGGTCACCGGATTGAACAGAATTACTCTTCTCTCCCAATCCCATTTCTTTTCTGCCACCGGATTGAACGGTTTGCTCATTTCTCTCAATCCCATTTCTTTTCTGCCACCGGATTGAACAGTATTACTCGTCTCTCCCAATCCCATTTCTTTTCTGCCACCGGATTGAACGGTTTGCTCATTTCTCTCAATCCCATTTATTTTCTGGCACCGGGTTGAACGGTTTGCTCATTTCTCTCAATCCCATTTCTTTTTTGCCACCGGATTGAACGGTTTACTCATTTCTCCCAATCTCATTTCTTTTCTGCCACCGGATGGAACGGTTTGCTCATTTCTCTCAATCCCATTTCTTTTCTGGCACCGGATTGAACGGTTTACTCATTTCTCCCAATTTCATCTCTATTCGGTCACCGGATTGAACAGAATTACTCTTCTCTCCCAATCCCATTTCTTTTCTGCCACCGGATTGAACAGTATTACTCGTCTCTCCCAATCCCATTTCTTTTCTGCCACCGGATTGAACGGTTTGCTCATTTCTCTCAATCCCATTTATTTTCTGGCACCGGGTTGAACGGTTTGCTCATTTCTCTCAATCCCATTTCTTTTCTGCCACCGGATTGAACAGTATTACTCTTCTCTCCCAATCCCATTTCTTTTCTGCCACCGGATGGAACGGTTTGCTCATTTCTCTCAATCCCATTTCTTTTCTGGCACCGGATTGAACGGTTTACTCATTTCTCCCAATTTCATCTCTATTCGGTCACCGGATTGAACAGAATTACTCTTCTCTCCCAATCCCATTTCTTTTCTGCCACCGGATTGAACGGTTTGCTCATTTCTCTCAATCCCATTTCTTTTCTGCCACCGGATTGAACAGAATTACTCTTCTCTCCCAATCCCATTTCTTTTCTGCCACCGGATTGAATGGTTTGCTCATTTCTCTCAATCCCATTTCTTTTCTGCCACCGGATTGAACGGTTTACTCATTTCTCCCAATCTCATTTCTTTTCTGCCACCGGATTGAACAGTATTACTCTTCTCTCCCAATCCCATTTCTTTTCTGTCACCGGATGGAACGGTTTGCTCATTTCTCTCAATCCCATTTCTTTTCTGGCACCGGATTGAACGGTTTACTCATTTCTCCCAATTTCATCTCTATTCGTTCACCGGATTGAACAGAATTACTCTTCTCTCCCAATCCCATTTCTTTTCTGCCACCGGATTGAACGGTTTGCTCATTTCTCTCAATCCCATTTCTTTTCTGCCACCGGATTGAACAGAATTACTCTTCTCTCCCAATTCCATTTCTTTTCTGCCACCGGATTGAATGGTTTGCTCATTTCTCTCAATCCCATTTCTTTTCTGCCACCGGATTGAACGGTTTACTCATTTCTCCCAATCTCATTTCTTTTCTGCCACCGGATTGAACAGTATTACTCTTCTCTCCCAATCCCATTTCTTTTCTGTCACCGGATTGAACGGTTTACTCATTTCTCCCAATCTCATTTCTTTTCTGCCACAGGATTGAACAGTATTACTCTTCTCTCCCAATCCCATTTCTTTTCTGCCACAGGATTGAACAGTATTACTCTTCTCTCCCAATCCCATTTCTTTTCTGCCACCGGATTGAACGGTTTGCTCATTTCTCCCAATCCCATTTCTTTTCTGCTACCGGATTGAACAGAATTACTCTTCTCTCCCAATCCCATTTCTTTTCTGCCACCGGATTGCACGGTTTGCT
Organism: Toxorhynchites rutilus septentrionalis; assembly: GCF_029784135.1. Classification (NCBI taxonomy): domain Eukaryota; kingdom Metazoa; phylum Arthropoda; class Insecta; order Diptera; family Culicidae; genus Toxorhynchites; species Toxorhynchites rutilus. The sequence continues at coordinate 218,462,639 of NC_073746.1, forward strand.
CATTTCTCTCAATCCCATTTCTTTTCTGGCACCGGATTGAACGGTTTACTCATTTCTCCCAATTTCATCTCTATTCGGTCACCGGATTGAACAGAATTACTCTTCTCTCCCAATCCCATTTCTTTTCTGCCACCGGATTGAACGGTTTGCTCATTTCTCTCAATCCCATTTCTTTTCTGCCACCGGATTGAACAGTATTACTCTTCTCTCCCAATCCCATTTCTTCTCTGCCATCGAATTGAATATTACTGGTCTTCTCTCCCAATCCCATTTCTTTTCTGCCACCGGATTTAGCGGTTGAACTGTCATTTCTCTCAATTTCATTTCTTTTATGTCGCCGAATTGAACAGTATTACTCTTCTCTCCCAATCCCATTTCTTTTCTGCCACCGGATTGAACAGTATTACTCTTCTCTCCCAATCCCATTTCTTTTCTGCCACCGGATTGAACGGTTTGCTCATTTCTCTCAATCCCATTTCTTTTCTGGCACCGGATTGAACGGTTTACTCATTTCTTCCAATTTCATCTCTATTCGGTCACCGGATTGAACAGTATTACTCTTCTCTCCCAATCTCATTTCTATTCTGCCACCGGATTGAACGGTTTACTCATTTCTCCCAATTTCATCTCTATTCGGTTACCGGATTGAACAGTATTACTCTTCTCTCCCAATCTCATTTCTTTTCTGCCACCGGATTGAACAGTATTACTCTTCTCTCCCAATCCCATTTCTTTTCTGCCTCCGGATTGAACGGTTTGCTCATTTCTCTCAATCCCATTTCTTTTCTGCCACCGGATTGAACGGTTTGCTCATTTCTCTCAATCCCATTTCTTTTCTGGCACCGGATTGAACGGTTTACTCATTTCTCCCAATTTCATCTCTATTCGGTCACCGGATTGAACAGTATTACTCTTCTCTCCCAATCTCATTTCTATTCTGCCACCGGATTGAACGGTTTACTCATTTCTCCCAATTTCATCTCTATTCGGTTACCGGATTGAACAGTATTACTCTTCTCTCCCAATCTCATTTCTTTTCTGCCACCGGATTGAACAGTATTACTCTTCTCTCCCAATCCCATTTCTTTTCTGCCTCCGGATTGAACGGTTTGCTTGATTAATTCACCGCCCCCCCTGATTCTCATGGACTTCCCTCCCTGGTGGGGGGGGGGGGGGGTTAATTAATCAAGCAAATGAAACCAAATTAGGCATATTGAGGTTTTAGGCTACAATAAATTTTTCTATGGTAGTTAGACTCTCCACCCCCTCTCTTTAAGGGGGGGCTGTCATACAAATGAAACACAAAGTTCTGCATTACTCCAGAATTATTCATGCAAATGGCACCAAATTAGGCACATTGAGGTTTAAGAGTGCAAAAAGTATTCTATGATGGTTAGGCTTTCCACCCCCCCTCTCTAAGGGGGCTACCATACAAATGAAACACAAATTTCTGCATTACTCGAGAATTAATCAAGCAAATGAAACCAAATTGAGCATATTGAGGTTTCAGGGTGCAATAAATATTTCTATGATGGTTAGACTTTCCACACCCCTCTTCCATACAAATGAAACACAAATTTCTGAATTACTCGAGAATTAATCAAGCAAACGAAACCAAATTTGGCATGTGTAGGTTTAGGATGTAATATGTATTTCTATGATGGTTAGACACTCCTTCCGCTCTCTAAGGGTGGGTGTTATACAAATGAAACACAAATTTCTGCTTAACTCGAAAACTAAACGAGCAACTGGAACCAAATTTGGCATGTGAAGGTTTTACGGGTCACGAAACGTTTCTATGGTGAATACACTCCTCCTCCCTTCTCCAAGGGGGGGCTGCCAGACAAACGAAACACAAACTTCTGCATAACTCGAGTTTTTTGGGTATGAGAAATGTTTCTATAATGGTATGACACCCCTCCCTCCTCTGGAATGGAGAGGGGGTCCCATAAAAATATTACACATATTTCAACCAAAAATATTCTAACCAAACATGACAATTGAAAAATTTCGGAAAACTTTGATGGAAAAAGGGAAAATTCAGAAAATTAAATTCCCATATGTTCTACAATAGTGACAAGTGCTGTTAGTCCATTTGATGTTTGCGCTAGCGAAATTGATCTTAATAATCTGATATTTTAATGATGATTTTTTTTAGAAATACTAGGAATTTCATTGTGAAAGGTAAATTCAATGGGGTCGAATAGAATATCAATCAATGAACAGTTCTGCGATTGGACCCATGAACTTGCTCATAGTAAGAAAACGTGAATGTTTGAAGGTATTGATAACATAAAAAAAATTTGAGTGGGACGAAGTTTGCCGGATCAGCTAGTAAGCTATATAAATTGAATCTACATGTTACCTGTAATACACGGTATGTCTTTATTTGAGAAAAATCGGGGTGGTCCCAAACCGACCTCCAGTTTTTATATCGTAATTGTTTAACACGTTCATTCTGGCGCTTGCCATCAATGGCTAGCACAATCCTGGTTCATCGAGTAGCGCTCACTGCAGGGGGAACGCATTTTATTTTACTATCAGAAACTTTTGATAAACTCATTGTACGCATCCGCGCATATACCTGTGCAAGGGCGTTTATGTTTGCGTGTTGAAGATGACTTTGACTTTGACGATGACTTTGATCGTTGATGTTTGTGTGTGCATTCGTATGTGCACTTTCTTTGTAGAACTCCCCACACGTTGCTCTAAGGCTAAGTTCTTTCCACTCAAACATTATCTCCCTCTTACTTAAATCCTATCTCTCACTATCAAACATTATTCTTTTTTTTATTCCTCTTCGCGCCCATGGATATATGCCAACATTACCATTCACGATCGTATTGTGGGATTTCATGCCATTCCCGGTCTTTTATAACGATTTTTAACGAACCGGAAGTCACCATCCTTGATTCTTGATTGATCCTTGATTGATAACATTCAATACTACCATCAGCAAACCGCGAGTTGGAATAAGATTATATTATGGAATCTATGTTCATATATTGTTGAGAAAATATAGGAGAAAGATCATTTGTATGTTTTGAAACGGAACTGTAATTAATAAAAATAATAATTAATGTTGAACAGTCCGAAACAGCAAAAAAGTCAGGTGTTGCCACGTCACAAAAGCATTTGACTGACAACAAGCCAATCTAACTGTAAAATATTCTCCAACTGATGATTCTTGTTGAAAATTTGCTTAATTTTACTATAACATCGTTTAATTTTGTGTGCTTTATTCATGAAGTGTGTCAAAATGTTGTTACGTCACACTGGAATGGATCGTATACTTCGATTGACGTGACAACAACTTTTGGAGACAGTTGATACTCCTCTATTTGCGGATCGATCTCAACCAAATTTTGTGGGTTGTTGATCTCCATTGTTTGCTCAGAGGAACCCAAGTACAAAAATGTTTGAACCTATAACCCGCTCAGCTTTTGAGACGTGCAGACGTTTTTTCGATTGCGCATATCACAAGTGAAGTACCTACCGTTGTAAAATTCGAATTTATACAGTGCCGTGTCGCGTGATAAGTGTTCCGCGATGAGGCGAGAAAACACGTTCAAAATTGACTATTCTCAAATTTGCCGCTAAGCCATCAGTAGAGAAACTTTTTGGCTTTTGTCGCTCAGTTCTCGGACTGAATAAAGAGGGCATGAAAAGACTCCAGTGTCACAGAGGTGATGCGTGTGCGTTCGTTAAGGTCAGTGACTTGATTCACTCAAAAGATCGTTGACGAACATGACGGTAAACATGAAGTGGAGAACGAAGGAAAAAAACTAAAACTTCGAATAACATTAGAGGATGGGAGTGTTGAAGTACGTGTTCACGATCTTCCCGAAGATGTGTCGGAAAGAAAGGTCGTCGAATTTCTAACACAGTTCTAACACATTTCTAACACAGTTCGTTCGTAGAAGTATTCTCGATCCGCGAAGTTTCGTGGTGTGAAAACACCGAAGACGAAGGCATACCACTCGGTATTTGGTCTGCCCGTATGTTAGTGAAAAGGAACATTGACTCTTGGGTCACCATCGACGGAGAACAAGGGTTCGTTGTATACAAGGGACAGCTTCAATCATGTCGCCACTGCAAAGAACAAGCGCACACTGGCATATCATGTGCCCAGAATAAGAAACTACTCTACCAAAAAAGCTACGCGAACGTGACGAAACAGAATAATAGGTCAACTACCGGTCAACAACCAAGAAAATCAGCTGGTGCGAGACCATCAAACACGAAGATCGTCGGTCAAAAGTCCTCTGTTCCATCACTGTCATCATCGAAGGCTTATCCAGAACTGCCGAGTGTCACAAGACAAGCTGAACCTTCAGGTTCCAAATCGAATGTAAACAGCCAACCCGAAACCGCTCTAATTCCAAAAACGAACCCAAGCAGTCAGTCTGCAACTCAAATACAACGAACGAAATCTTCGTCGTCCCTACTAGCACCACCGCAAGCTGTCGTGGCGGTGGACGACTTTTTCAAAAAGCCAACGCTGCGATCGCAAATCAAAAGCAGCAATGGTAACGAAACTGACGATTCTAATACATCTATGGGTAGCAGACAGAACCGAGGACGACCGGCTGGTAAAAAACCCCGCCGGGAGGACACCGACGAGGATAGGATTGAGGTAATGCTCATTTAAATGGCCCTCACATCGTACAACATTTCGTCCATCAACATCGCCACTATTACGAACCCCACGAAACTAAACGCGCTACGAAACTTCATCAACAGCCAAAGCCTCGACATCGTGTGTTTGCAAGAAGTAGAGAACGACCAGCTCTCCTTGCCAGGTTACGTCGTTTTCTTCAATGTAGACCACACGAGAAGAGGGACAGCTATCGCTTTGAAGGAACATATACAGGTAACTCACGTCGAGAGAAACCTGGACAGCCGATTACTTGCGTTGCGAGTGCAAGATACGACGATTTGCAATATTTACGCGCCCTCCGGTTCTTCGCAACGCGCCGTTCGAGAGACTTTCTTCCATGAAACGCTTCCCTACTATCTTCGGCATCATACGACGAATGTGGTGTTGGCAGGTGATTTTAACTGCGTGATTCGAACATGCGATTCAAGCAGCCCGAATGCGAGCCCCGCTCTGAAAACAGTCGTCTAACAACTACAGCTGCATGACGTATGGGAGAAACTGTGTCCTCGTCAGTGCTGAAAATATTCACATTCACGACATTCAAATTCGGCGAATTTCTGCCTTCCTTGTATTGATAACCTACTGCTCAAGCGAGAGTCGATAAATATGGAACAACACTATCAATGAACCCCAGTGGAATGAACATCAACATCAGCTTGCCATGAAGTTCATTTTTCATTTGCATCTTCTTTTTCGTCATGGTATTCGCAAGGTCGAAAATGAAGATCATTGCGTGTTAGTGAAAATCAAAGTATAAAATTCAGCGTCACCAATTGAGAGTGAAATCGATTAATGGTAAAGGATGGTAATACATCACACAAAATTCTTGTTTTTGGCGACTTCGGCAATGGAATGTATAGAATAACTCTGGCTACGTTTTATGAATCTACTCACGATTGCCCGGAAATGACATACACCACCATTTATATGTGCAATGGGTAACACGTTTTCAATAAAAAATCACTGCAAGTGATGAAGATCAACTTAACGTTCGTGATAATCACCTGAAATTATTGACAGTAACGAAAGTGCCTGAATGCAGGCTTTTCGAAATTCGTTCATGCTGTTTTCGATCAATATACCAAACAAAGTTCACGCGTCTTGACTCTTGTGTTATACTCATTATGCCAGATATGGAGTTGAGTTTTAACAGAAGAGAATTCACCCGATACTGGGAAAAATCTAATTCCTCCATTCGTGAATAAATTTTGATAATTTATGGCACTGGTCCTCGTGACAATGGTTTTACGTACGTCTGTCGAAATGCTCAGTCGCGCCTGGACCGCATATATGTAAGCAGCGGTCTGCGCGACCATCTACGAGTGGCAAATGCCCATGTCTGTTCTTTCACTGAGCACAAAGCGCTGACACTTCGACTTTGTCTCCCAAATCTTGGACTAGAGCATGGCCGTGGTTTTTGGTCCCTAAGACCATATCTCCTGACCGATGAGAACGTTGCGGAACTCCAGTACCAGTGGCAATACTGGACCCGTCAACGGAGAAATTATGGCTCTTGGATGGAATGGTGGATTTCGTTCGCGAAGCCAAAAATAAAACGGTTTTTCAAGTGGAAGTCTTGAGCTGTCTTCAATGAATTCCACAGAGAACACCAGTGTCTTTACAGCGAGCTACGGCAAGCTTACGACGGGTACTACCAGCATCCAGAAATGTTGACCACTATCAACCGACTTAAAGGCGAAATGTTAGCGCTTCAACGAAGATTTTCTCACACATTTATGAGAATCAACGAAACGCACGTGGCGGGAGAACCCATATCCATATTCCAGTTAGGGGAGAGACGAAGAAAAAAAACCATCATTACACAGCTACAGACAGAGGGAGATGAAACAATAACACATCCACGAGCGATTTTTTTTTTTTTGGCAGACTTATCTCACTTCTTAACTAGGCGAACCTAGCCAGAATTTTCACCTGCCCCCGGGCTTCTGAATGCCAAAGGGGGACTAGGCTCTGCGGAGTGCACGTATCTGCATGCTCGTGCTGTTTTAGTCCTGACCGAGGAATTGTCGGACAATCGCGCAGGTGCTAAGGATGACCGACTTTTGGATGCCGGCCAATTCCTTCTCGATGTTCAACACCTTTAGCGCTTCCAGAAGTGTCTTCGGGATAATTCCAGTTCCAGAGAGAACGACTGGAACAATTCTTGGGACCTCCCTTAGCCCCCACAGTTCCTTGAGCTCCACGGCCAATGGTCGGTACTTGCAGATTTTGCGACCGTGGGTCTCCTCCAGATTCTGGTTCAGTGGAATAGCGACATCGATGATGGTGACTTTGCGGTCGCTCTTGTCGTAAACCATTATATCTGGGCGGTTGTGGTGGATCGAGAGGTCGGTCAGAACAGTGCGATCCCAGTACAGCTTGAAACGGTCATTTTCCAGGACAGGTGCAGGCAGGTACCGGTAGTTCGGTACGTTGTCTTCCAGTAGAGCACATTGGAGCGCCAGTTGTCGATGAACAATACGGGCCACGTTGTTGTGGCGCTCGGTGTAGGCTGCGTTGGCCAAAACGGGACAGCCTCCCATAATGTGCTCTATGTTTTCACCTGGTTGATGGCACATCCGGCAAATGTCATCAACGTCTTGATGCCAGACGTACCGCCTGCAGTTTCTCGTCGGCATTATCCTGTCCTGGATGGCTATCATGTCGGCTTCTACTACTGAAGAGAGTTCACCACGCGTTAACCACAGATTAGATGCGGCCTTGTCGACGTGTGGCCGGTCCAGTTGATGGGGGTGGGCACCATGCACTGCCTTCTGCTTCCAAGCTGCAATCTTCTCCTCCACTGTCTGCAGATTGCAGTTGAGTTGGTACTCCGCTTGCGCCAAGTGCAGAGCGCTGTATCCTCTGTCGGCGGCGCAGACAGCCCGGTATAGCGCGTTTTGGTTGGCGCGTTCTGCGAAGTACTCGCGCAGTTGTCGTACCTGGGCAACACACAGTGCAGAAATGTCGACGATTCCAAGTCCCCCTTCTTTGCGTGGTAGTGAAACTCTCTCCAGTGCCGATTGAGGATGGTGCATTCCGGCCTCTTTGAATGCTTTCCTCATCCTCCTCTCAAGGTCCTCTAGGTTAGTTTTGCTCCATTTGACTACACCAAAACTGAAGGTCAGCAGGGGAACCGCGAATGTGTTGATCGCGCGTACCTTGTTCCCCGCGTTGAGGAAAGTCCTCAGGACACAGTTCACTCGACTCAAGAACTTGTCTCGCAGCTCCGTCTTGATGTCGGAGTGGCGAATCCCGGTGAGCTGTCGGAATCCAAGATATTTATAGGATTCGCCACGAACCATGTCTCTTATAAACTCGCCGTCATAGACCTCGTAGCCTCCGGATTCGGTAAGTTGTCCTTTCAGCAGGTGGACACAGCGACACTTGTCGAGGCCGAACTCCATACAGATGTCCCTGCTTATGTCTTCGACAACCCGGATAGCTACACCTAGACGCTGACGTGAATCAGCGTAGACCTTGAGATCGTCCATGTAAAAGGTATGGGTCACTTCTTCGTGGGCGCCGTCGCCATACCTTATTTTATAGCCATGACCGTTTCTATTGAGCGTCCTACTGAGGGGGTTCAGTGCCAGACAAAACCAAAGCGGGCTGAAAGAGTCGCCTTGGAATATCCCCCTCTTTATCTGCAGCGTTCTAGACTGCAACACATTTTCCCCATCACTGAGGTGCAGAGACGTACTCCACTGCCTCATCGCATGCTGCAGGAACCTAACGACGACGGGATCAATTTTGTAGAGCTCCAATACCCGGACGAGAAACGAGTGAGGTATGGAGTCATAAGCCTTCCTGTAATCGATGTAGGCCATACTTAGGTTCCGCTGGTTATATACCGCCTGGCCGACTATGGCTGCGTCGATGATGGCCTGGTCTTTGCAGCCATGCGTATTTTTCCTGCATCCTTTCTGCTCTTCTGCGATGATGTGATGCTGTTCGCAGTGAGCAGAAACTTTGGCGGTAATTATGCTGCTCAGTATTTTGTACAGACTCGATAGGCACGTTATCGGTCTGTACTTTGATGGGTTCAATGTGTTGCTGTCTTTCGGGAGGAGGAAGGTGACGCCACGGGTGGCGAATTCAGGAAGGTTGTGTGGGTCACGTAGCACCTTGTTGAAGCACTCAGCTATCTTTGGATGTGCGACGGTCAGCTTCTTGTGCCAAAAGTTCTGGACACCATCGGGGCCCGGTGCTGCCCAGTTCCTCAGGTACCGCGAGGCTTCGCGGACATCGTTCTCTCCGACGATGATAGCTGGCATCTCTCCAATTTCACCACAACTCTCCTCCTCCCGTCTTAACCACATTTGCCCGTCGCGATGTTCTACTGGGGTCTCCCAAATACCAGCCCAGAAGTTCGTCACATCGCTAATATCTGGCAAACCTTCGCGGTAGTCGGGCTTCTCGTCGCTAATGTGGTCGTAGAACGCTTTTTCGTTATCTCTGAACATCCGATTTTGTTCCTGGCGCTTTGCAGAGTCAGAGTAACGTTTCAGCCGTTTAGTTAGGACGCTCAATTGCTGTACCAGTGTGTCGAGTTTTTCCGTCAGCTGGTGAGCTCCCAGCTGGCGAAGTTCAGTAGGCCGCACGATCACAGCAACTTGGCGACATAATTTCGCCGATCTGCTGCCTCTTTTGTACGCCATCAGTCTTCCAATTGCGGCGCGCTTGTTTAGGATCCGTTGCTCCAATCTCCTTCGCCATGGAGGCTCACGCCTTTCACGGAGATGTTGGAGCAGTCCGCCTCTTGGCCTAATACGGTATCCTAAACTTTTGGCGGTCGCCACAGCAGCACAGTAAACTTTCAGTTGCAGCTCCTCCATGTTCTCAGCATCAACCAAGTGCAGCGGAAGAACGTGCTCGTTCATGAGCTTTACTGCACTTGTCAGCCTGCGGGAATGCTGCAACTTCGGGATCCTGGGGCGCGACAAAGGGTCCGTGTCGCGGAACTGTGAGATCGCCTCGTCGTAATGGAAGACCAGATCGCGTAGTAGTTGTTGATCTGGCTGTGGATCTTCCGGCTCAGGGGGTTGTTGTACTGTGGCCTCCACTGGTGCTGATTCGCGTGCCCCACTCGCGAATGAATTGCTCAGCCGTACTGAACTTCGTCTCGACACATCGCTTGCTCTGCTTGTTCTGGAGCTTAGTTCTCTCTGCACCTGCTGCTTGATCTCGTCGACTTGCGTTTGGGAGAGCATATTGTTGCGTACAATCGCTCTACGCCTCGCGTTCATCGCGTTTTGGTCAAGCCTCCCGACGAACTCTGGATACGCTTCCTCGAACATTGCGAGTATTCGAGGGCGACCGCTCATGTCCGTCTCCAAAGCAGTGCAGATGTAATAGGCGCGGATCACGAATTCATTCATTTCATGTGTCCACATGATCCGTCGCCTAGTAGTACCCACAAGTGTGGACGACTGTCGTCTGACAGTCGCAACACGCCTCGTAGGCGCAGCGTTTCGTTGGTGATGTCGATGGCTGCTGTTTCCGTGTGGCGGTAGCTCTTCGGGTTGAACCCGGCTGGTGGCCCGCTCTTGCACATCGCCCTCCAGCCGCTGGCCGCTCGCTCTTACGCCCGTTCCAGGACCAGCTCCAGTTCGGGGACCCTCCTCGGGCGATCGCATTCTGAGTATTCTTCGTGAACGTAGCTCCATTTTCTGGGTGTATCTCCTTTGCCCGGGAGACAGCGGGTTGGCAAGGCCTCCATGACCCGGGAGGCCTTCCCCGGGAGAGATATAGCGCTCTGACTCGCTCGCACCCCCTCACTTAGCCACTTTCGACACCCGTTCTCGGAGCCAAGACCAGGTGTGTGTTTCCAGTTCACGCCCGATCTAAAAATGTCGTCATATGATCTTCGTGGAGGCGTGAGATAGGAACATTTGAGACCAACAGGTAGGCTCCTACCCTAGTGTTGATCCCCATTTGAGAACCATTTTTTTTTTTTTTTTTTTTTTTTTTTTTTATATCGTTTATTTTTACAGGCTCAGTTACATAGGTTTAAAGGAGCCGAACTCCTTACTGTATTGTTACTAGTATATATACATTTTTCCTTAATTCTAATGTTAATAATATAGGAAACCGATTACTCGCGGTCAACTCGAGTTTAGAAGGGTGACATATTTTCTTCAGGAAAAGGAGGGGATATGAGGATATGTTGACATTGATCACACTCACACTCTCAATCACACTCATCACACTCAATTCTTAAACCTATCTTATATCTAATATGTATTTACATTTCATCTTATTCTTAAGAAGGGATCCGATCTCTCACAAAGGAAAAGGAAAAGGAAAAACTAAGGGTATAAGGACAATCACACACGAAGATCGATAGCTTTAAGGAATACATATATTTGGGACATGTAATCAAGGTCTAACCGAGCCAACACGTCTCTCACCGGCACATTGGGCTGCCTTCCTCGGGCCCGAAGGGTGACTACTAAATTCGATCTGGCGACAAGATACAGCTCGCACGACCAAACAACGTGCTCGATGTCGTGGTAACCTTGGCCACAAACACAAAGATTGTTGTCGGCAAGATTAATACGAAAGAGTAGCGCATCTAACGAACAGTGATTGGACATGAGTCGGGAGAAGGTGCGAATAAAGTCCCGACTCAAGTCCAGACTTTTGAACCATGGTTTGAGGCTAACCTTAGGGATAATCGAGTGAAACCACCGGCCCAATTCATCTTCGTTCCATTTGCGTTGCCAGTTAACTATGGTATTTTTGCGGACTAAAGAATAAAATTCATTGAAGGCGATTTGACGCTGATAAATATCGCCTTCAATTGCACCTACCTTTGCTAATGAGTCAGCCCTCTCATTACCCAGAATTGAGCAATGTGAAGGGACCCAGACAAAGGTAATGACATAACAGCGTCTGGATAAAGCACTCAAATTTTCTCGTATTCTCTCAAGGAAGTACGGCGAGTGCTTTTCCGGCCTCACTGAACGGATAGCTTCGACAGAGCTAAGACTATCCGTTACAATGTAATAGTGTTCAACAGGTCGTGAGGCGACGCTGTCCAGCGCCCAGTGTATCGCTGCCAATTCAGCAATATACACTGAGCAAGGATTCTGAAGACTGTGTGAGGTGCTAAAAAATTCGTTGAACACTCCAAATCCTGTGGACTCATTCATAGAGGACCCATCAGTAAAGTACATATTATCACAATTGATATCCCCATACTTTGCATCGAAGATCGTTGGAACGATCCTCGATCGAAGATAATCTGATGTTCCATGGATATCCTGCTTCATGGACAGATCAAAATGCACAGAGGAATTGATGTAGTCAGGAAAACAAACACGGTTGGGAATATACGAAGAAGGATCAACCTGCATGGAGACGAATTCATGATATGAGCTCATGAATCCAGAATGAAAATTTAGCTCGATCAGCTGCTCAAAATTTCCGATCACCAATGGGTTCATAACCTTACACCGGATGAGGAACCGAAGAGATAATAAATTGAAGCGATCTTTTAGTGGGAGTAGGCCTGCCAAAACCTCGAGACTCATGGTATGCGTTGAGGGCATACATCCCAACGCGATACGGAGACAAAGATACTGAATTCGCTCGAGTTTAATGAGGTGTGTTTTGGCAGCTGATTGAAAACAGAAACTGCCATACTCCATCACTGAGAGAATAGTTGTTCGATACAACATTATAAGATCTTCGGGATGGGCTCCCCACCAGGTGCCGGTAATTGTACGGAGAAAGTTTATTCTTTGTTGACATTTTTTACTCAGATACCTAATATGGGCCCCCCAAGTACATTTAGAGTCGAACCAGACCCCAAGATACTTGAATGACATAGCATGAGTGATCGGTTTACCCAAAAGTTGAAGCTTTGGTTTTGCTGGTTTATGCTTCCTAGAAAAAACCACCATCTCTGTTTTCTCCGTGGAGAATTCGATCCCTAGCCCAATGGCCCAGGTTGAAAAATTGTTCAAAGTATCTTGTAAGGATTCTTGCAGGTCGGATTCGTTTGATCCTACGACAGACACCACTCCATCATCTGCAAGTTGTCTTAGGCTGCAATTTTGTGTAAGGCAATTGTCAATGTCGCTTACATAGAAGTTGTACAAAAGGGGGCTTAAACATGAGCCCTGGGGGAGTCCCATGTAAGAGACCCGACTTACTGCCGAATCTCCGTGAGAAAAGTTCAAATGTTTCTCACAAAGCAAGTTATATAACATATTATTCAATAGAGGCGGCAGACCCCGAGATTGTAATTTGTCTGACAAAACCTCTATTGAAACAGAATCAAAGGCCCCCTTTATGTCCAAGAATACTGAAGCCATTTGTTTTTTTTCGGCGTAAGCCAGTTGAATTTCTGAAGAAAGCAACGCAAGACAATCATTCGTCCCCTTGCCCCTGCGGAACCCATATTGTGTATCTGAGAGTAGGCCATTCGTTTCAACCCATCGATCAAGGCGAAACAAGATAATTTTCTCCAACAATTTCCGTATACAAGACAGCATTGCTATTGGGCGGTACGAATTGAAGTCGGACGCGGGTTTTCCGGGTTTTTGAATAGCTATAACTCGTACTTGTCTCCAATCATCTGGAACAATATTATGCTCCAGAAACCGATTGAATAAGTTCAACAAGCGATGTTTCGCCACATCAGGGAGATTTTTCAGCAAGTTGAACTTAATTCTATCCGATCCCGGAGCAGAATTGTTACATGAAAGGAGAGCAAGAGAGAATTCTACCATCGAAAACTCGGAATCAAGATCGCACCTATCTTGTGGTATATCTCGAATAATTCTTTGCACTGGAGCGGAATCGGGACAAACCTTTCGTGCAAAATTAAAAATCCATCGATGTGAATATTCCTCGCTTTCATTGGATGAAGAGCGATTTCTCATGTTTCGAGCCACTATCCATAATTTTTTCATTGACGTTTCTCGTGACAAACCTCCCACGAAATTTCGCCAATAAGCACGTTTTTTCCCTTTGATCAAGCTTTTAAATTGATTTTCAAGGTCCAAATACTTCTGAAAATTTTCAGGGGTTCCACGTTTCCGAAAAGCTTTAAATGCATTCGATTTATCCTGATAAAGCTTGGAACACTGGCCATCCCACCATGGATTGGGAGGCCTTCGACGAATAGTGGAACCTGGGATGGGTTTCGTTTGAGCGCGAACCGCGCTGTCATATATCAAACGAGAAATGAAGTTATACTCCTCCAATGGAGGCAAACCATCTCTGGAATTGATGGCTAGAGCAATCGCGTCCGCATATTTTTTCCAGTCAATGTGTCTTGTGAGGTCGTATGCCATGTTTATTGATTCAGAAGAATTCAACCCATTGGTGATAGAAATTTTGATTGGCAAGTGGTCACTACCGTTGGGATCCTGGATTACATTCCACTTGCAATCTAACGATAGTGAATTCGAGCAAAGCGAGAGGTCAAGAGCACTTGGTTTAGCAGGAGGTTTAGGTACACGTGTTGTTTCCCCAGTGTTCAAAACGGTCATATTGAAGCTGTTACAAAGGTCATATATCAACGATGAACGATTGTCGTCGTACTGTTCCCCCCAGGCAGTTCCGTGAGAGTTGAAGTCTCCCAAGATTAATCGTGGCTCAGGAAGGAGTGAGCACATGTCAACAAGTTGCTTGCGGCTAACCGCAGCTCTCGGAGGCCAATACAAGCTGACTATACAGAGGTCTTTGCCTCTGATGTTTGCATGACAAGCAACAGCTTCGATCCCTCCAATAGGTGGAAGGTCAATTCTAAAAAATGAGTGACACTTATTGATCCCCAATAGTACCCCTCCGTATCTGTCATCACGGTCCAAGCGTATTATATTAAAATCGTGGAAAGAGAGATCATTTTGAGAAGAGAGCCAGGTTTCGGATAGAGCAAAAACATCACAATTGAGTTTATGAATTAGAAATTTGAATGTATCCAATTTAGGGATAAGACTACGACAATTCCACTGTAAAACAGTGATATCTCCGACCTCTCTATTTAAATTAGACATCAAGAGAGATAATCATTGCAAGGAGGGGCCATGTTTGCATCAATTGCTGCAAAATTGTCTTTAGTACTGGAAGCATTGCGGTGACAATGGTTCTGATGGAGTCGGAAACATTAAAACACGTGAAGATTTGATCCACAAGGTCAGACAACTTTATAAATCCCGATTGGGAAGTTGAACTTGACGGAAAAACAGGGACAGTTGGGGTTTTTGATGTCCCCTCGAGTGCTGGGTCGTTCGAAGGTGAACTATTACCACGGAGGCCAGGAGGGACCTGATTTTGCTTATCCGCTGCACTCGATTTTTTGGGCAAGCTAACAGGCGGTATCACCGGAGGGACTTGTCCTTGAACTTTGGGAGTGGTCACATTTTTGCGCCGGGAATTCCCTTGAGAAATAAACGGCGTGCCCCCGTTAGCTGTATCCGCTTCCATTTCGTCAACTGGCAACGTAGCGAAGACATTGTGTGTATTGATTGGTTGTTGTTCTTGAGCCAGTGGAGAAGCGCCCTTCAAAATTTCTGCGAAAGTGCGTTTAGAGCGTTCCCTCAAAGAGCGCTTCTGTTTCTCCCAGCGAGCCTTGTATGTTTCACAAGCTGAGAGCACGTGTGGGGATCCCCCGCAATATGGACACTTATGCTCAGTCGCACTGCAGGATTTCCCCTCATGTTGTTCTCCGCAAGTGGCACATCGTTCTTTATTGGCACAATAAGCAGCCGTGTGACCAACTGACTTGCACTTTAGACAAGTCATTGGCTTTGGAATAAAAAGTCGCACGGCTAACCTCAATTTATCTACCATCACGTAGTCAGGGAGAGCTGAACCAGCGAAGGTGACTCGAAACGAGTTGGACGGCGTAAATTTCTTTTCTTCTCCTTCATGGGAGACTGTTCCGAGCTGGCGGCAACCCAAGATCTTAACAGTCGTCGAGGGCAGTTTTTTAAAACGGCCGGTACCTTCACTCGTAATGTATTCGCACGTCAAGCCCGTTTCGGTTATCACACCCTCAATTTCGACTATGTGAGAGGGTATGTAGACCCGATACTCAATTGTAAAATGCTGATCGACAACAATCTTGTTTGCGTCTTTTCGATCATTCACGACAACTCGCAATTTGTTTGGTCTAACCTTCGAAATTTCCGAAACGGAGGTATACCTTGCCAGATCTTTCGCGATCTGCATGACTCTCAACGCCTTTCCATTTGGCTTAGGCCTGAAGAAAACAACCCAGGGACCAGTTCCGGGCGCATCTTCTGGATAGACCTTTACACGGGGAGTGGGAATAACAGGGGGGGAAGGCGAGGACAGGGATTGAGAGTGGGAAGGCGAAGGTTGAGAAGGAGCGGGAAGAACAGAGGGAGAAGACGAGGTTGAAGGTAGAGTGGGATCGTTGAGGGCAGATGGGAGATTTGCTAGTTTTTTGGAGGGAGGCTTGGTAGGGTTAGCTGACTCGTCCCCAGAAGAAGTATCTTCCGTATTTGGAACACGTTTGAGTGACTTTTTTTTATCCGTTAGGAGGGAACTAGAGTCAGAGACCTCCATATCCGAAGGTCCCCCACTCTCTGCCATTTTAAATTTTCACTTATATTCTAAGTATTTTTTTAAACAATATTTCACAATAAAATAATTCACAAAAACAAAAAAAAAAAACTTATAATTATTAAATATTTTCTCTCAGTATATTCAATCTTATTCACCTATGAACGCACTCCAGTGCAGATGAACGGGAGCGTGCTGAAAGCTCGTTGGTGGTGGGAATGTGCCTACGACACCACTACACACAGTCGTCGGTGAAAGCTTACCCGCACTGTCACTGTTGGCACGATGACTCGGCGAAATCTCCAATGTCGGCGAAGCAGCGACAAAACAAAAACCAATGCTTGGCTTTCCGAGGATGAAAGCCTTTATCCACTTGCAGGCAGGGCACTTCACTCACTATCCAGATAGTGAAATGAACTCTTCAGCGGCAAAAAAAACAACAATCACGCGGTAACCGATAACGGAACTTGGACGCGACTTTCCTTCGTCTGGTTACTTCGGGCAATCGGCGAAGAATGGTCCACGAGCGATCAAAGCGCACATGGTCTCCTACTTCTCGACACTCTATTCAGAGGAGACGAGAGAGGCAAATGGGAACAGATTTCTCTGCGAGAATATTGTTCCATCAAACGACGATGTCTGCATGCGTGACATCACGACGGCAGAAATCTGGGTTACAATAAGAACGAGCGCACCACGAAAGTCCCCTGGCTGCGACGGTATTCCAAGAGAATTTTACCACCGCATGTTTGATGTCATCCACCGTGAGTTAAATTTACTACTTAATGAGGCGCTCTGCGGTAATATTCCTGCAGCATTCGTGGAGGGCATCATCGTGCTGGTCAAGAAGAGAGGCGGCGATAACACAGCCCATTCATAACGTCCGATCTCACTGCTCAACAGCGATTACAAGCTGTTCTCATGTATCTTAAAAACCAGACTGGAGCGGGTGATGAGAGAACACCACGTTCTAAGCGATGGACAGAAATGCTCGAACTCCGAGCGCAACATCTTCCAAGTCACTCTCGCTCTGAAAGATCGGATAGCGAGTCTTCGGCACAACCGTCGTGCTGGAAAGCTAATAAGCTTTGATCTCGATCATGCGTTCGATCGCGTCCGACACTCTTACCTTTTCGAGACCATGCGGTCGCTCGGCTTTAACCACGATTTTATTACACTACTCTCACGCATTACTAGTCGATCCACTTCTCGACTACTAATCAACGGACATCTCTCTCGTTCGTTTCAAATACAACGATCGGTACGGCAGGGGGACCCTTTGTCTATGCACCTCTTCGTACTGTACCTTCATCCTTTGGTGAGCAGGCTTGAACGTGTGTGCGGCAACGATCTGCTGGTCGCGTACGCAGACGACATCAGTGTGATCGTCACATCGACAAATCAAATCGGAAAAAATGTATGGGCTGTTCACTCACTTCGAGAGGGCTGCTGGAGCGAAATTGAACATACGCAAAACTGTTGCTATTGACGTTGGCTTTTGCGAAGGTGGAATTATCAATACTCAATGGCTACAAACAGCCAATGTAGTCAAGATATTGGGTGTTATTTTCACAAACTCCATACAGCAAACGACAACTTTAAACAGGAATGCGCTGGTGGGGAAATTTTCGCAACAATTGTGGCTGCAATCTCTTCGCAAGCTGACGCTGCACCAAAAGATCATTATGCTGAATACTTTCGGTACCTCCAAGATATAGTACATTTCGTCGATTTTACCACCGTTATGCGTGCATAGAGCAAGAATTACATCAACGATGGGATCGTTTCTTTGGAGAGGGATGGTAGCCCGTGTTCCAATGATGCAGCTGGCGCGCAATAAACAAAAGGGAGGCCTGAAGCTGCAATTACCAGCGCTTAAATGTAAAGCGCTCGCAATAAACCGACATTTGCAAGAGATCGAATCCCTTCCCTTCTATAGATCCCTTATATTCCAAACAAATCCTCGACCGCGAATCCCAATAGATCTTCCTGACCTTAAACAAATCCTATCCAACTTGTCCCAAATTCCCCACCAAATACAAAGAAATCCCTCTGTCGGTCAAATCCACCAGCATTTCGTCAACCATACTGAACTGCCAAGGGTGGAACGGAAAAGTCCAACAGTGAACTGGTCACCATATGCCTAACTTGGTTTCATTTGCTTGATTAATTCTCGAGTAATGCAGAAATTTGTGTTTCTTGTTTCTATTGTATGGCAGCACCCCCGTAGAGAGAGGGTGGAGTGTCTATCCACCATAGAAACATTTATTGTACCCTGAAACCTCAAGATGCATAATTTGGTTGCATTTGCGTGATTAATTCTCGAGTAATGCAGAAATTTGTGTTTCATTTGTATGGCAGCCCCCCCTTAGAGAGGGGGGAGGAGTCTCAAACTATCACGAAAACCTTCCCCCAAAAACCCCTACATACCAATTTTCATGTCGATCGGTTCTGTAGTTTCCGAGTTCATAAGAATCAGACAGACAGAAATCCATTTTTATATATATATAGATAGATAATCTTGCATGAAACCTGTGTTTTGTCCTAGGAGAAAATATGGAAAATTGCACATATTATGTGCGCACATTTTCACATACAGTTTGCGACTTTTATAGAATTATATTTCCCCACTAAATTTCAAAAATATAAATCCCTTACGAATCAAAAAATCTCCTATCCAATCCAACGATATCAATGAATAACTGTTTATTGTAGGATTGGGCGATCTCGAATCGATTCTTAGAAGATCGATATTTTCCATTTCGATTTCCGATTTTTTGGATCGATCTTTCGTACTCGAGAAAATCGAGAAATTTTTTTTTGTTTTCGATCTTTTTGTAGATTTGTTTTTCAGTATACATCAATTTTTTATCTCACCATAGGTCTCCCAACATTTTTTTTTAAACATCATGTCAACATTTGGATCACTTCTTCTACGATTTACTTCTGTAAAAATGATGACAGAGACAGAACTAGCGCCAGCTACATAGAAGATGAACTGTAACCGGTTGCGGATAGGATCACTGAACCCGATGTTGATATCAATTACAGGCGAAAGGTTGTTTTCTAGAACTAGCGCCAAAATCACGAATCGACTTCGACTAAATGACAGATGTATGGCACGATTGGCTTTAATGGGATCATTGTCAGCTGAGTGCTGGGTGGATGTCCAATTTCTAATAATACTTTTTTCAATTAATTTATTTAATATAACGACTACCTGACGGCACAATATGAATGTCCTGTGGCTGTGGTCTTTATGCTGAGAAACAAAACAAAATGCTTTTGATGTTTGAATAGAAATATCAATTCTGTCTATTGATGCTGGGTTCCAGCTAACGAAAGAAAGAATGAACGGTTCAAAAAAACTGATTCCCTGAGATGAACGGTTAGGGACTGAACATCGGGCGAAAGATTAAAACATATTATTTGCGATTTTTATTCATTGTTATGGAGGCAAATGAATTAATTTTGTTTTTAAATCTAATTTAATCATCATTATCATCCCAGTATCGCTCTAGACAGCGAACATCTAAAACAGCCTTTGTTAAAACTGACAGTAAAATCCAGGACCCCAAACGGTAGTTATCACTGGCCAATCAAAATTTCTATCACCATTGGGTCGAATTCTTCTGAATCTATAAACATGGCATATGACCTCACAAGACATATTGACTGGAAAAAATATGTGGACGCGATTGCTCTAGCCATCAATTCCAGAGATGGTTTACCTCCATTGGAGGGATATAACTTCCATTCTCGTTTGATCTATAATAGAGCGGTTCGCGCTTAAACGAAGACCATCCCAGGTTCCACTACAAATCTATGGTGGATATTTAGACCTTGAAAATAAATTCAAAAACTTAATCAAAGGAAAAAAAATTAATTTCGTGGGAGGTTTGTCACGAGAAACGTCAATTAAAAATTATGGAAAGTGGCTCGAAACATGAGAAATCGCTCTCCATCGAATGAAAGCGAAGAATATTCACATCGATGGATTTTGAATTTTGCATGGAAGGTTTGTCCCAATTCCATTCCCGCGCGAAAAATTGTTCGAGATATTCCACAAGATAGGTGCGATCTTGATTCCGAGTTTTCGATGGTAGAATTTTCTTTTGCTCTCCTATATTTTGCCTTGATCGATGGGTTGAAACAAATGGCCTACTCTCAGATACACAATATGGATTCCGCAGGGACAAGGGGACGAATGCATTGCTTTCTTCAGAAATTCAAATGGCTTACGCCGAAAAAAAAAACAAATGCCTTCAGTATTCTTGGACATAAAGGGGGCTTTTCGAATCTTTCGAAGGTTTTGTCAGACAAATTACACTCTCGGGGTCTGACGCGTCCTAAGACAACTTGCAGATGATGGAGTGGTGTCTGTCGTAGGATCAAACGAATCCGACCTGCAAGAACCCTTACAAGATACTTTGAACAATTTTTCAACCTGAGCCATTGGGCTAGGGATCTCTACGGAATTCTCCAAGGAGAAAACAGAGATGGTGGTTTTTTCTAGGAAGCATAGACCAGCAAAACCAAAGCTTCAACTTTTGGGTAAACCGATCACTTATGTTATGTCATTCAAGTATCTTGGGGTCTGTTTCGACTCCAATTGTACTTGGGAGCCCATATTAGGTACCTGAGTAAAAAATGTCAACAAAGAATAAACTTTCTCCGTACAATTACCGGCACCTGGTGGGGAGCCCATCCCGAAGATCTCATAATGTTGTATCGGACAGCTATCCTCTCAGTGATGAAGTATGGCAGTTTCTGTTTCCAATCAGCTGCCAAAACACACTTCATTAAACTCGAGCAAATTCAGTATCTTTGTCTCCGTATTGCGTTGGGTGTATGCCCTCAACACACACCATGAGTCTCGAGGTTTTGGCAGGCGTACTTCCAATCAAAGATCACTTCAATTGATTATCTCTTCAATTCCGGGTAATGAGAGAGCTGACTCATTAGCAAAGGTGGGTGCGGTTGAAGACGATATTTATCAGCGTCAAATCGCCTTCAATGAATTTTATTCTTTAGTTCGTAAAAATACCATCGTTAACTGGTAACGCAAGTGGAACGAAGTGGAATTGGGCCGGTGGCTTTACTCGATTATCCCTAAGGTTGGCCTTGAACCGTGGTTCAAAAGTCAGGACTTGAGTCGGGACTTTATTAGCACCTTCTCCCGACTCATGTCCCATCACTGTTCGTTAGATGCGCTACTCTTTCGTATTAATCTTGCCGACAGCAATATCTGTGTTTGTGGCCAAGGTTACCACGACTTCGAGCACGTTGTTTGGTCGTGCGAGGGGTATGTTGTTGCCAGGCCTAATTTAAAAAACTCTCTTCGGGCCAGAGGAAGGCAGCCCAATGTGCCGGTGAGAGATGTACTCGGATAGACCTGAATTACATGTCCCAAATATATGTCTTCCTAAAAGTTATCGATCTCCGTGTGTGATTGTCCTTATATCCTTATATTCTCCTTTCCCTTTTTCTTCGCGAGAAATCGGATCCCTTCTTACTAACATTAGAATAAGGTGAAATGTAAATACATGTTAGATATAAGATAGGTTTAAGAATTGAGTGTGATGAGTGTGAGTGTGAATGTAAGTGTGAACATAGTCAACATATCCTTATACCCCTTCCTTTTCCTTAAGAAAATGTTTCACCCTTCTTAACTCGAGTAGACCGCGAGTAATCGGTTTTCTACTTTATTAACATTAGAATTAGGGAAAAATGTTTATACATACTATTAACAATACAGTTAGGAGTTTGGCTTCTCTAAGCTTATGTAACTAAGCCTGTAAACATGAACGATTTAGAAAAAAAACTAACTCCCTAACAATTTGAAAATCCCAACCGTTTACCAAACGGAAATAGCTCGTTTTGATTGGTCGAAATCAAAGATACAGGTTTCCTCTTGTACTCACAGTTATTGTTTAGTCATTTTCTGATATATTTACGGGAGTTTTACATCAATCGATTTAGGCACTCCATAACAATTCCTTATAGTGAAAATGAATAATATAATATATTTTATGAAACTAACTATCAACAAATACAAATATATCAAACATTATCTGAATGGAAATAATTGATCGATTCGCAATAGCAATTAACCCAAGGTGCCTGAGGAAATCGGCATTGCCCATATATACAAGTTCTGGACATTGTTGTATTGCCAGTAAAGTAATTCTAAAATCAGCTAGCAATAGACAACCTAACGGAATACTACGTCAACTATGCGGTTGTGTCTCGGACACAACCCTCCTACGGCTTTTTTAGTGTAATTTTATTTTTTATTCATTTAGCATTTGAATCTGAATGAGTGTCATCTTTTGACCTTCATTTGTAGCTTGTTGTCCTGCGTTCTGATGTTCGATTTAAGATGAAGAGATGCTTAAGTCTGCGTCGTACATGAATTGGTTGGAGGTAGAATGAACAACATTTTTTTCAAATTGAATTTCAAAAGTGCAAAAGTTCATCATTGTTTCTTACCTCACCTTAACGGTTAAATAGTTCAAAATGTTTAAAAAAGAATATTCTCAAAAATGAGCTCGGATTAAAACCCTCAGTAACGTTTGCATTAGAAAAATTGGAGAAAAATTGCCGATTTTTCATGGGTTTACCTCCACACGCACTGACAAAACTACTCATGCAGCATCAATCATAGTAACCCATTATTTTCGTCAAAAATCAGCTTTTCAGACAAAAACAACCAAGTGCCGAAAATTCAATTTCTGACAAAAATTTTTCTCGACGTTTCATACAATTCTAAGACATTTGGCATCAAAAAACTTTTTTTGAAAACCCCGATTTCCTTTATTCCCCCCTTGGGTGATTTTTCGGTTTTCAAAAAAACTCAAACTTTGACCGCTTCATTTACGCTAGTAAATGAAGTCCGATTGAGATGATATTTTGCATAGGGTAGTTTTTCGTGGGAATCAACATTTTTAATCAAGTTCGCTTTGAAAATTCGAGAGTCACTTTTTTCCTTTCCATTGACACTCTAATGGACATACATGTCAGGAAGCGAACTCCCGTCCACTGGTCTCGGAGCTACAGGCAATTACCCAGGGACAGCGGCTGAATAAGATGGTCAAGTCGATTTTGCCGGTGAATCGCGACGTGGCGGTGGTGATGGATGACGAGACCTATCTCGAAGCGATCGTTAGAGGAGATGGAGAGGCTGAATATCGATGTGGTACCCAAGTCGGCGAACCCGCCCGACGTCCACCATCTGCGTCCCATCGAGAACTTCTAGGCAAACCTGAAGCATAAGATCTACTCCAATAATTTTGTCGCGAAAACTGAGAAGGAATTGATAAATCAAACGAAGACGGAACTCAAAAACTTGCCTACACGCATATTTTCGTCTGTCATGACGAATGTTCCGGTTAACTGCCGGAAGGCCGCTCGCAAGGGCGTAGATTTTTCTTACGCTTTCCAAGAGTCTGCAATAGACTTTGGACGGAAAAATTTCAATCTCAGATAATTGTTCAGAGAATCGTTGAGATTAAAACTCAAACCAAAATGTGGAGAGCCTCATCAAGATGAGTTTCCTATTTATTGTTTCCGCAGTATATTGGAAGATTGTTCTCTCACAAGGCATAAAATTACATAACAGATCACATCAAAGGTTTTACGCTAATCATAGCCAGTAGCGCGGAAGGATTCCTGCAAATCTCATTATCAACTTCTCATGGCTTTTCTCCAGCGTCCAACAACTGTAGTGATTTGTTTAATGGCTGGTAATGGTTTTGCCAGATTAAGTCATCGTGCTTAATTATTTATGTTACGGTCCGTTATTTCAAAAAATAAACCTGTCTTCACGAGTATTCTTAGCCGAGGCTGATGTGATGATTATATTTTCTAGGAAAAAGATGATCGCAACACTCATGTGGGCAGACCAATTTCCCTTCGTCTCAAAGCACACATTATTTGGATGAGCCTCTTTGTCTAATGCTCATGTGGAATCTAAATTTTCAGATGGAAGCGTGCAGTGATACGTATATACATCCACCCGTACACTTTTGGGTCCACTGTGGTACGATGGAGGTAGATGTTAATCCGATTCTAGAGTAAATGAAACAACATGTTGCTACATTGAATGTTTTTAGGAAGCTGGTTAATCTGCACTCAAAACGTAATTGGTCGCAATGAAATTTTGTCGAATTACTTCTATTGCCACGTTCCAGGATAAGAGAATATTTGTCATGCAAACAGTGGACAGTAACATCATAAACTTTGCTCATGACGGACACATTATTCCACGATTGACTTGGAAATACGAATTAAATAAAATTATTCCCCAACAAAAACACGTACTAATTCAATGACGGAGATTAAGTTGTCTTCATACTGAAGAATGAAATTCAATTTTCTCACAAAAGAAGCAACACCACAAGAGAAAGAATTGCGTTCATTATAAAGGTGAGCATGTATCAAGACAACTACAATAGCACCTTGCTAGGAAAAAAAAGCGACAAAAACTCATTCTCAGTGTACCTTTCTTCGCCATTATAAGCGCTTTTCTGCTTGGAGAAACTATATACATAAGAATGCATCCGATAAAACACCGACAAAGATTAAGACACAATATTTAACTCGCAAACGTTGCATCCGTTGGGTCGCAATTATTTTCGTTAGGTGTAGAAGTAATTACATTGTGTCCTTCCTCCTACTCACCGAGGCCGGATTCTTCGAAATGGTTTCGGATCTCGCCCTCGTCGCCGTTGTCTGGAGTACCGAGAAACTACCCGGCCATATTACAAGAAGAAATAAGCTGTGCCATCGTACTTTAAGAGATGAAACGTTTTATTTTCTTGTTTCACCATTAGAAAACTGTTTTCTTTTCATTTTCAGTCCCCCCGGACATAATCAACGAGGAGTCATCAGCAGATATTGCCGTACAGGAGGGTGAAGACGCGACCATTGTGTGTAAAGCGGTGGGTCATCCTACGCCCCGCGTCACCTGGAAACGAGAGGACGGCGAATATATGCTGCTACGGAAACCGCAGAGTCGGGAGCTGATGAGACGTAAGTCGAGCGGATTTTTGTTTAATTTGGGTTTTGTATTTTAGGTCTTAGGAAGGGATTTCTTTTGAAAGTTGATTTAATCTGAAAATGTTCATCTTATTTTTCATCACTACCCCCATCAGACTGATTTTTAACAGATGACGAATCAGATGTGTACCTTACTAGGAACGTCCAGAGGATCGTGAGGCAAAATAAGAAAACAAAATTACATCTAGGAAAATTTTCTTTGGTTTCATTCTTTGGTTTGTACTTCGCTAAGCTACCATATTTTCTTCGGTGAATTTTCAATGTATTTATTTATTCTCTGCATTGAATTTCCAGAACGAATAAAGAAAACTAATTGTAATGAACTACTTCCCAGACCCAACTTTTTGTAAATAGTGAGACCATAAATAGGCCGTCGTATGTCTGAAGGATAAATATGTGTTTCAGTCGCGATGTTGTTTATGAGTAATACCGTCAATATCCTACTCATGCCTTTTACACAAAATTCGATAGGTTTAAAATGATCATTAATTCATTCAATATCTTTTTATGGCTGGCAGATAACTAGGTTCACCGAGAAAAACGTAATCAAAATTATAGAACATCGCGGTTTGAAAGGCCACACCTTAACACATAACTCAACACTCAATAAATAATTGTTCGACACTTCTTAACACGTTAAGCCCCGCTTCGGTCCCTGGGGACTGACACTAAATTTTCGTTTTTTTGCACCGATCTCACCGGACCGACAGTAGACTTTTCGTTCGGATAGTGTCGGTATTTGGAACGAAAACAACAAAGTTACAAAATTATATTTGGAAAAGTCAACTATCGATTCGTTGGAACCGATGTGGGCCAGACGAAAAGTTCTTTGTCGGTCCCCTATTTCGGTCCGGGATTAACGTGTTAACTATGCAAGCCATGCTTGAAAATTCACCTGTCTCCACTGGCTTCACAGTGCTGAAGGGGGAATAGGTTCTGCTGAGCGTAGGGTAAAAAGGGGGAACTCGGACCTCCTAAGCAAAACGCCCAATATTTCTAAACCAATACGGTCTAAATCAAAAATGTCACATTGTACACTGAGCTACACTTGTTTTCTCTCAATCAATAATTTTTAATCATTATATCAAGCTTCAAATAACCAAATATATCATAAAATAAAAGAGATGATTTTTGGACATTAAAATTTGATGCGGGGTGATTTGGTCCAGTGTGTGTTTCATTGAAAAAAACATACTTATGGTTACGTAAATATTTTGGGACAATGTTACAATCAGCAATAATGTTCTGGGATCGATAACAGGGCTCTTGGCTAGGTTCCAGACCAGAAAAATTGCATTGAGGCCATTTGAATTCTGCATGAATCTATTCACTGTTGTTCGTTCACTTGGTCAAAGAAATTCGAGCATTTTCAATGCAAAATTCGTCCTTGATGGCCTGCGTTGCTCTTTCAAGCTCCTCATTCTTCCAACGTTGTCTGCCCAGTCTCTTTTTGTAATTCAGCGGCATCTGGAATCAATTAGACCAAATCGCCTCGCTTCTTCTTCTTCTTGAATGGCGTTCACGTTCCCTGTGGAACTTTTGCCATCTCAACGTATGCATTAACTAGCGTCATTTAGTAATACTATGTTGAGATTTCTTCAGCCAAATAACACGCCTTGAATTTATTCCGAGGGGCAAGCTCTAGAATACGCGTGACCACAGTGCAAGTCGAAAAAAATTTCTTTGACGAAAAATCCCTCCGACCAGAACGGAAATCGAACCCGAACACCTGGCATGATAATGTGAGACGCTAACCACTCGGCCACGGGTGCACCAAATCGCCCCGCACAACATGTAAAAATTAAAATGCAAATAATTTCATTTATTGTTATCAAACTTACAGTTTCGCTGCATCAAATTGTTCCTCTTCTGTAGGCGAACAGAACGAAAAAACCACGATCGGAAAAATCACATTTTTTGACAATTAAAGTGCTTGTTGTGTTCGTGCTACCGTTTCCTTCCACCTGTCGAATTTTACCAAAGTTTTTTTATGTTAGGTACACACGGTTCAACAATAAAAGGTGATGACGTTATAAAAAATCCAAGTTGAACCGTGCTTTTTGAGATAAAGGGATGGGTCCAAATCACTCCGTGTTACCCTGCATATCTGCATGCATGAGCTCTTTGGTCATTTTTAAGAAATTGTCAGGCAATCGCGCTGATAATGAGGGCGTTCTACTTTTCGATGTCCTTCAATAATTTCTTCAAATCAGAACCTCCAGTGCATTCATTTCCATACAGAACGACTGGAACCATGTTTTTTATCAACCCGCTATCGTAGAACTCGTAGACTCTGTATTCGATGAGTTGTCCTTTCAGCAGATGCTGAATGTAAATCGCGGCTTACACCGCGAAACCGCCCAGTTTAGCTCACCTCTTTTTTATAATAATCTCAGGATCGGCCACCGACCTCGGGAGGACTCTTCAACCCGTATTTTCTCGAAACGGAAACCTAGAATTCACCTTTTCGATGTGGACTGGTTCTGAGATAAAGTGATAGATAACTCGTAGAGGAGGTTAATTTTATATATATATTTTTTTATTTTCTAAAAACGTGGGTTAGTATCGATGCGGCGCCGGATGTCACAAGTTGGGGCCCGTTGATAACCTCGTTGATGAGAGAGAAAGTTTAGCACGTACCTGGTACTCTTAGAATCGCGTTGATTCGAAGAATCCCGTGGATTCGTGGATTCGCGTGGTTTCACGTGGATTCGTGGAATGCCTCAGGATCAAGATGTGAACTCGCGCTCTTCACTCGTTATTTCAGGCTTTCAACTCTTCCACTATCTTTCAGTTCTATATATCTCCAACGTTACTTTATAATTCGCTTTTCTCAATCTGTTATTCAACTTCCGCTGAGCTTCTTCACATAAATCTCCTTTTTTCCGTAACGTTTCTGATTTCCATTTCGTTTCGCAGTCCAAGTCCAAGTCCCCTTTCGAACGCTTCATCACCTTCCTTTTTCCTTCTCCCCCTCTCTCTCTCTCTCTCTCTCTCTCTCTCTCTCTCTCTCTATTTCTCTCTCTCTCTCTCACTTTCTCTCTTTCTATTTCCTCTTTCTTGACGGTCTAAACTTTCCGGATCTCTCGCTGTCACTCGATGCTCCCCAGTGGTTTACTCCTCAAAGGTATGGGTTAGTAGGTTGCACAATTTTTTTATGGCAAAACTAATTTTAATTTAACGACAATAACCAGAACCAGTTATAACAAATACAAGATGAACTTATACACTAAAGAAAAACACATAGAAAGACAATTTTAGGCTTTTACAAATAATTGTGGCGTAACAATCCTCCCCCATGTCGAGTAGAAAAATTATGCGAATAATTTTTCGTCTATGCGTCAACATACGTCTACACAACATCCGTTCAGTACGAAAAATACCGACGTGGATACTGGATTTTCTTATTTTCTTTGCCGTTTTTCAACCACCTCGATCCACCGTTATACTCCCAACTGAAATACCTCCCCTTCTATATTCTCAACTGTCATACACTAAAGGAATAGCCTATGTAGGGTAACACGTGGTGAGTTGGACATACGGGGTGATTTGGACCACCCCTTCATCTCAAAAAGTACGACTCAACTTGTATTTTTTATAATGTAATTTTCTTTTATTATTGAACCGTATGTAACTAACGTAAAAAAACTTTGGTAAAATTCGACAGGTGAAAGGAAACGGTAGCATGAACAGGAACAATTTGATACAGCGAAACTGAAAGTTTGATAACAATAAATGAAATTAATTGCATGGATGCATGTTGTGTGGGGTGACATGGACACGTTTATGTGGGGTGAATTGGTCCTACAGGTTTGAGGCTTTTCTTTGATATAGTTGATTCCAGATGTCACGGAATTACAAAAAGAGGATGGGCAAACAACGTTGGAAGAAGAAGGAGCTTGAAAAAGCAACTCAGGCCATCAAGAACGGACTTTCTTTGACCAACAACGAAAGTGTTTGAAAATGCTCGAACAACAGTGGATAGATTCATGCAGAATTCGAGATGGTGTCAATCCAATTTTTCTGGTCTGGAATATGGCCAAGAAACCTGGTATCGATCCCAAAACACTGTTACTGATTGTAACATTATCCCAAAATACTTTACATAAACATAAGTATTTTTTTTGCGATGAAACACACACTGGACCAAATCACCTCGCATCAAATTTTAATGTCCAAAAATCATCTCTTTTATTTTATGATATATTTGGTAGTTTGAAGCTTGATATAATTATTAAACATTATTGATTGAGAGAAAACAAGTGTAGCTTAGTGTGCAATGTGACATTTTTGATTTAGACCGCATTGGTTTGGAAATATTAGGCGATTTGCTTAGGTGGTCCAAATTCCCCCCTTTTTCCTTACCTCTCACCAAGTTTCATCTATTTCTGTTCCATCTCGTCTGCATCAACAGAGAAAAATAACATTAGAATCCTAACTTTTACCAGCACACATTCGGCCTTCATTCACTCCTCACTCATACAAGACGCGTCCGTCAATTTATGCATTCATTCATTCGTTCATTCATCCATTCAAATCATAACGTTTGAGACAAAATTTAATTACTACTGTCATCAAACTAGAACCATCTTCTTAAGAGTAAAATATCAACTACTACATCTCAATATCGATACAGGTTCACCGATAAACCGACTCTAGTAGATCGGGGTCATAACCTGCTACCTGTTACTGACCATCAAGGTCAATGTTATCAAGGTTATCAAATCCGGTCTTCGGCATTCGCTACTGTGACATAAATTAATCATCATTTCCTAATTTATTCTTATACCTATCTACTGCTATCGATTATCTAGCAAGCGTCATCTGTCAAACAATAGTATGACAATAATATTTGGATTAATGGAAAAGTGGAAATGATAGAATCATGGGAGAAAATTTCTTTCTTTCTATTTATGTTCCAGTGAACCTATTTTTCAAAATTTATTTCAGGTGCATCTGGATTTTGATGAAGCATTGATTGCGACATTCAAAACTATGCCGAAATACAACAAAGAGAAATGAATAAGGATTTCAGTGGTTAAGTTATGAAGTGAATCAGTGTTTCGTTTATCTGGTTAGGTGGTTTAGGTGGACAGTTTGCCATGTACTTTTTCCAATTTGTAAGAAGTACTCTGGGGGGTCTCCGTAGCCACATTGGTTGCGCGTTCGCTTAGTAAGCGATCGATCGTGAGTTCAAAACTCAGGGCCCTCATTGACCATCTTTGTGTTGTTACAGAATAGCTACGTCCACGCAACAATCATCAGCGATGGAGATCGATCCACGGTCGAAATAAGATCGATTCATCCATACAACTGCTCTGCTCTGCCAGACACATCGGGCTACTGTTCTATAAATAACTCAACAATGATCAATCAACTGTCTCCGCTGTTCGGTGGTCCAACTGGATAATGGAAGAACAGAAAGAATACCCTTACGCCTAAATGGCTACTGTGTGAATGTACCATATGTAATGGTATAGAAGGAATACTGGCGAATGGCAACTGTGTAATGTGCTAATTATAGATATGATAACCATGTGACATGTACACGATTAAAATTCGGCTCTGTTACAGCTAAAATGCTAATGAGCCTTAAATAAATAAATGGGATAAAAAAAAAAGAAGTACTCTCTCTCGGTTACACCCGTGTGAACAAGTACCATACTTGGTATCTGAACTTGATAAGATGTTTTGTAAAACTTGGGGTTTGGATTCGAAATACTTATTTGAAGTATCTATTTAGGTTAGAAAATTCTGACATTGAATGAGAAACTCTAGAATCTACGCCGACCGTCGTAAGCTATTTTCGGTCGTCTGTATGCCGTTTTTTTGGTAGTACGGAAATCATTCCTTATCGAAAAATCAAAGTCCTTAAATTCGCAAACCAATCCGGGATTGAAAGACATTGTTGTATCTGGTGATAGGTTGTCTGCAATTCGAGCAAACAATAACTGAAGGTGACATATATTCTCTAAACAAATAATTTAATGTTCGCAAAAGTTTTGCTTCTGTTGTATTTTTTTTTAAATTGTATTTTTCACTTTTTTTGTGGCATATTATTATATACCTAATGTACGCATGGTTATTCTAGGAGTGTTGGCAAGACTTTCACCAGGTTGCCATATGAAACTATTGGACGGTAGCGTGTTGCTTTGAGTGAACGATTGATGAACGAGATACTGCACTGAAAGTGGTTCATTGAATTTCGCATGCACGAATGGTGTTGGTTCACTGAGAGGAACATTTATGAATGAATTGTGATTGTTTATTCTCGAATAGGGTGGTTCCTCCCCGTGATGCTCGTAGTAACTGGAAGTAACCGCACACTGCGCGCTAGATGATGATATATGAAGACTGTTCGGTACTGTTATACGAATTTACGCTACCCTGAGTTTTTCTCAGATGATTTAGTTCAGACTCGAGAGAAAGTAAGGCATCTCGATTTCTCTCATATCCACTGATTCTGGTGATTTTTCTAGCACTCCCAAACGACGAAAACAACATATCAATTCTGATTCCATGTAGAACTATTTTGCTTTCTTACTTCTAACCACAATGTGTGCTGGTATGCGTGAAACACAATGATTACTTTATATCTATCACAACAGTATTGAGAATAGAAGGTTCGGTAACACAATCGGTCATAATCCAATTTCACGGCGTTTATAATAACCGGTTCATTCGCAATATATATATTTTTATGTTTTTTTTTTCGATTTGTGATTCTAACAGAATCCGTTAGTCAAGATATTTTTTTCTGAACAAATATCATGCAGAATGTGTGTCGAGACTATTGACGAATATCTCGAGTCTCCCAGAGATGCAGTAAAATATTCTAACAGAAGGTTAGAATATTTATTTTTCCGAGAATCGCCAATTGAAAGTTTCTCGCGGCTTAAACCGCGAAACCTACCCAGCTTAGCTCACCTCTTTTTTTGAATCTTTTCTCAAGGTCGGCCACCGACCTCGGGAGGACTCTTCAACCCGTATTTTCTCGAAACGGAAACCTAGAATTCATCTTTTCGATGTGGACTGGTTCTGAGATAAAGTGATAGATAACTCGTAGAGGAGGTTAATTATATATATATTTTCTCTCTCTCTCTCTCTCTCTCTCTCTCTCTCTTAGTCCTCAAAGGGATGGGTTAGTAAGATGCACAATTATTTTATGGCAAAACAAATTTTAATTTAATGACAATAACCAGAACCAGTTATAACAAATACAAGATGAACTTATAGACTAAAGAAAAACACATAGAAAGACAATTTTAGGCTTTTACAAATAATTGTGACGTAACTAAGCCGAACTCCATGCAGATGTCCCTGCTTATATCTTCGACAACCCGTATAGCTACGGTTATAAAAAAAATGGTTATAAATTTAATATTTAAAGTATTGCCCATCGCATGTCTCTAGTCTGCCAATTCACGGATCCTTTTGCGGAAATAATCGGTCAGTTAATCGACTAACCACGAAGCGATCCAATTTTTGACTTCATCAAAATTGGAGAAGTGCTGTTCAACCAGGCCATGTTGCATCGATCGAAAAAGGTGTAATCGGACGAAGCAATGTCTGGAGAATAAGGCGGGTGGGATAGGACCTCGCACTTCGGCGTTTCCAAGTATGTTTCGATCGGTTTCGGGACATGCGGCCGAGCAGTGTCGTGCTGCAAAATATTAGGCTGTCAAAAAAGTCCTGCGGTATTTCCGCGAGGTGTCGTTCTAAGCGCGTAGTTCTAGTTGTATTCATTGTATCGAGTCATACTATAGCTTGTTGGAAAGGTATTTTTGTGCGTGTGCGTTTTGTTGTGGTTGTAGAGGTCGTCGAAGATGCGCCACGCTCCGGAAGGCCTGTCGTCGAAAATTGCGACAAAATCGCTGAATTAGCCGAGAAAGACCGGCATAGTAGCAGCCGTAGCATCGGCCAAGAGCTGGGGATAAGTCATCAAACCGTTATTAACCATTTCAAGAAGCTTGGATTCACAAAGAAGCTCGATGTATGGGTGCCACACACGTTGACGCAAAAAAACATCTTCGACCGTATCGACGCATGTGAATCGCTGCTGAATCGCAACAAAATCGACCCGTTTCTGAAGCGGATGGTGACTGGCGATGAAAATTGGGTCACTTACGACAACGTGAAGCGCAAACGGTCGTGGTCGAAGCCCGCTGAAGCGGCTCAGACGGTGGCCAAGCCCTCATTAACGGCCAGGAAGGTTCTGCTGTGTGTTTGGTGGAATTGTCAAGGAATAATCTATTATGAGCTGCTTCCCTATGGCCAAACGCTCAATTCGGACCTGTACTGCCAACAACTGGACCGCTTGAAGGTAGCACTCATGAAGAAGAGGCCATCTTTGATAAACAGAGGCCGCATTGTCTTCCATCAGGACAACGCCAGGCCACACACTTCTTTGGTGACGCGCCAGAAGCTCCGGGAGCTCGGATGGGAGGTTCTTTTGCATCCGCCGTATCGTCCGGACCTTGCACCAAGTGACTACCACCTGTTTTTGTCCATGGCGAACGAGCTAGGTAGTCAGAAGTTAGCCACAAAAGAGGCAAGTGAAAATTGGCTATCCGAGTTTTTTGCCAATAAGGAAGCGAGCTTCTATAACAGGGGTATTATGAAGTTGGCATCTCGTTGGGAACAAGTCATTGAACAAAACGGCGCATATTTGACTTAAAACAGATGATTGTAACTAATTTTATGAACAAATGAAAATTCAAAAAAAATACCGCAGGACTTTTTTGACAGCCTAATAACTTTATCATGTCTTTGCTCGTATTGTGGCCGTGTTTCCTGCAGTGCACGACTCAAACGCATCAATTGTCATCGGTAGAGGTCCCCCGTAATGGTTTTCGGTTTCAGTTTCGGTTTTAGCAGCTCATAGTACACCACACCGAGCTGGTTCCACCAAATAGACAGCATAACCTCCCGCGCGGCCGTCGATTTTGATGCATGGCCGGGTATCCATACGTTGTCTGACGTTTGTCGTAATGGACCTATTTTTCATCGCCAGTAACGAGATTCCCACCCTTTCTTTTATGCCGTTGGAGCAGTTGTTCGCACGAGAAAAACCGGCGTTCGACGTCTCGTGGCTTCAATTCATACGGCATCTCGAGTTCTTGTTGCGTTTGTGGCGGATCTAGATCGAGTAAAGCCTCCAATTCTCTATCTTCAAACTTTTTTGGCGGTCCGGAAAGTTTTTCGTCTTCCATGTAAAAATTACCACTTTCAAACCGTGCAAGCCACGTCTGACACGTTCGCTCAGTTGGATCATGGTCACCATAAACTTCCACCAAAATGCGATGGCTTTCCGCTGCTTTTTTCTTCATATTGAAGTAATGAAGTAACACTCCCCGCAAAAACACTCTCGTTGGTACAAAATTCGACAATATTCGACATGGGCTGGCCGATCCTTTAAAAGCGCGCAGCTTAAGCGCCAAGAAGTTCGTCACATCGCGGATATCTGGCAAACCTTCGCTGTGGTCGGGCTTCTCTTCTTACGTTTCAGCCGTTTGGATAGGGCGCTCAATTGCTGTACCAGCAGTAGGCCGCGAATGAATACTCAGCCGTACTGAACTTCGTCTTGACACATCGCTTGCTCTGTTATTCCTGAAGCTTAGTTCTCTCAACGCCTACTGCTTTATCTCGTCGATTTCCGTTTGGGAGAACAAATTGTTGCGTACAATCGCTCTACGCCTCGCGTTCATCGTGTTTTGATCGAGCCTCCCGTCGAACTCTGAATACGCTTTCTCGAATATTGTGAGTATTCGAGAGAGACCGCTTTTGTCCGTTTTCAAAGCAGTGCAGATGAAATAGGCGCGGATCGTGAATATGTTCATTTCGTGTGTCCATATGATCCGCCGCCTGGTGGTATCCACAAGTGTGGACGACTGTCACCTGACAGTTGCAATACGTCTCGTTGGCTCGACGTTTCTTTGGTGAGGTTTATGGCTATTGATCCCTTGTGGCGGTAGCTGTTCAGGTTGTTGGCCAACCTGGCTGGCCCAGTTGGTTGCTTCCCACTCTTGCACATCGTCCTACAACCGTCCAACCTTCGCACTACACCTGTTCTTGAACTAGCTCCATTTCGGGGAGGCTTCTCTGGCGATCGCATTCTTGTTATTCGTCTTAAACTTAGCTTCATTTTCGGGGTGTGTCTCCTTTGACCGTGAGACAGTCCTTGAGATGGTATTTTGTAGTCACGTAGGTATGTAGTTACGAGAACAGATGCATCCGTAAGCCTCCAGTGACCCGGGAGGTCTTCCTCGGAAGAGTTTTACCGCTCCAACTCACTCGCACTCCCTAATTTAACCACAATTGATCTCCCGATTTCGGAGCCAATACTGGGCTTGTGTTTCCAGTTCACGCCCGGTCAAGCAAATGTCAATATGATCTACGTGAAGGCGTGAGGTAGGAGCAATCGAAACCAGCATGCATGCATGCACCCTTGTCGATCCCCGTTGGAAAACCCCTTTCAACCCCCTTTTTCTAACTAAGTCAAGTTTCTTACAAAAATGATATTTGCACACAATTTGAAAAAAAAATCTTGTAAAGCACATATGCTTCGATGAACGTGTTCCGTCGGATATGCACCGATTACCTTCAATGTTGTAAAATCACAGATGCAGTATACAAAAAAGTACTGATGTACCGTAAAGAAGGTACCGAAAAAAAACTGAACAAAACTGAACCAATGTCATGGGAGTCATGGAGATGCAAAACTTCCTGATTTTTCAGGTTTTCCTAGCGGGTTTCCTGATATCCTAACAAACAATCAATTTTGACTGATTTTACTGAATTTCTTAAATCTTTATACTTTCTACTTTATTAAAATAGAAATTATCCGTAATAAACATATTGGAAACAAAACCATCTAGGCTATTATGGTTCCTCATCCGGTGTAAGGTTATGAACCCATTGGTGATTGGAAATTTTGAGCAGCTGATCGAGCTAAATTTTCATTCTGGATTCATGAGCTCATATCATGAATTCGTCTCCATGCAGGTTAATCCTTCTTCGTATATTCCCAACCGTGTTTGTTTTCCTGACTACATCAATTCCTCTGTGCATTTTGATCTGTCCATGAAGCAGGATATCCATGGAACATCAGATTATCTTCGACCGAGGATCGTTCCAACGATCTTCGATGCAAAGTATGGGGATATCAATTGTGATAATATGTACTTTACTGATGGGTCCTCTATGAATGAGTCCACAGGATTTGGAGTGTTCAACGTATTTTTTAGCACCTCACACAGTCTTCAGAATCCTTGCTCAGTGTATATTGCTGAATTGGCAGCGATACACTGGGCGCTGGACAGCGTCGCCTCACGACCTGTTGAACACTATTACATTGTAACGGATAGTCTTAGCTCTGTCGAAGCTATCCGTTCAGTGAGGCCGGAAAAGCACTCGCCGTACTTCCTTGAGAGAATACGAGAAATTTTGAGTGCTTTATCCAGACGCTGTTATGTCATTACCTTTGTCTGGGTCCCTTCACATTGCTCAATTCTGGGTAATGAGAGGGCTGACTCATTAGCAAAGGTAGGTGCAATTGAAGGCGATATTTATCAGCGTCAAATCGCCTTCAATGAATTTTATTCTTTAGTCCGCAAAAATATCATAGTTAACTGGCAACGCAAATGGAACGAAGATGAATTATCCCTAAGGTTAGCCTCAAACCATGATTCAAAAGTCTGGACTTGAGTCGGGACTTTATTCGCACCTTCTCCCGACTCATGTCCAATCACTGTTCGTTAGATGCGCTACTCTTTCGTATTAATCTTGCCGACAACAATCTTTGTGTTTGTGGCCAAGGTTACTACGACATCGAGCACGTTGTTTGGTCGTGCGAGCTATATCTTGTCGCCAGATCGAATTTAGTAGTCACCCTTCGGGCCCGAGGAAGGCAGCCCATGATGCCGGTGAGAGACGTGTTGGCTCGGTTAGACCTTGATTACATGTCCCAAATATATGTATTCCTTCCGATCTTCGTGTGTGATTGTCCTTATACCCTTAGTTTTTCCTTTTCCATTTCCTTTGTGAGAGATCGGATCCCTTCTTAAGAATAAGATGAAATGTAAATACATATTAGATATAAGATAGGTTTAAGAATTGAGTGTGATGAGTTTGATTGAGAGTGTGAGTGTGATCATTGTCAACATATCCTCATATCCCCTCCTTTTCCTGAAGAAAATATGTCACCCTTCTAAACTCGAGTTGACCGCGAGTATTCGGTTTCCTATATTATTAACATTAGAATTAAGGAAAAATGTATATATATACTAGTAACAATACAGTAAGGAGTTCGGCTCCTTTAAACCTATGTAACTGAGCCTGTAAAAATAAACGATTTAAATTAAAAAAAAGGCTATTATGTCAGTTCTCATTTCCGACCAGGAATAAAAAAGCTCTTCGATCCGTATTTGTATAATGTTTACTCTTCATTTCTGTACCTACCAATTATCTATTAATTCCAAAGCGGTTTGCGTTATCGGGAGTAGAACACTGTTGACGCTTATTAAATGTTGAATTTGACATGAAATAATGAAAGATACTCTATCAAACTAGCACTTCCGAGGGAAGTTCCAAAATGGAAGGTGCTATCCCTAGGACTGGGCGATTTTTATAAAAAGATCGATTTTGTCGAATCGATTTTGCTAACGGCGTAGGGATCGATCCACTGATAAAATCGGTACCAAAGAATCGATCTTTGAATTGTTTTTTTTATTTAAAGAGATGTGTACTGAAAAACAAATCTACAAAAAAGTTCTTCAGATCGAAAAGATCGAAAGCAAATAAATGATTTTCCCGATTCTCTCGAGTACAAAAGATCGATCTTCTGAGAATCGATTCGAGATCGCCCAATCCTAGTTATCCCCCCCAGCAAAACTAACAGGATATTGGAACAGGAACAGGAACAAACAATTGGTTCTTCTGGGTTTCCCGGAAGATTATGCATAAAAACATCGTTTTATGAAGAAAAGTGAAAATTGCCAAAAAATATCATGGGACAACGTAGAATGGCAGCATTGGCCAAACTACCCAAAAGGGTAATCATTTTGACAACGAAAAGTATTCTAAAATATCTGAAGATCAAACACTAGGTGATTCACAATGCTGTTGTTATAAAGGGTAGAACGACCAAAATTTAGTCGAAGAAAAACGCGCGCTGTTTGGTTTATTTTTTTTATTTGAAAGTCATCTCATTTTTCTTCTGGTAGTTGAATCAATATTATACAAAGAAAAAAATAATTAATTCAAGCTACTGCTTTGTCAAATTCGAACACGCTCGTTGCCTGCCTAACACCCACTATTAGGTGCTTCGTTAACTTTGTGCGACTTGTGTGCGTTTATTTCGTTTTTCGAGACGTCTTGACTATGGCCCAATAAATGGGGCGCTGAGAGGGTTGTGATATCGAATCAGGCCAATACAGATCGATTTTCTGTCTTTATTTAAGAGACTTTCAGTCGTACACTGGTTCGTCTCTGTCAGACCGAATTTGTCGTGTTCGTTGAGGGGAGGCAGCAGACGCTTCTCTAGAAATTCCTTGATGTATATGTCCTAGTTGAAGGTTCGGTGCCGTAGATGATTCAGGCTTCCTGGTAGCCGATAAAAGTTCCCCAATCACTTTAACCCAATTCGCTACAGTGGATTTAGCTACATTTAACAATCATTACTACGTCGCGCGCAAGAAGCTTGTCGTATCGCGTTGTTTGGTTGCCATTTTGAGAACTGGAGAGTAAACAGTTAAATCAAAACAAAGGAATTATTCTACACGCACACACATATAAAGTACGTAAAGTAAAGTACACATGTCATTTTTACGGGCCAATAAACAAAATGTACATGGTCGGTTTTTGAAATTTGACATGACTATTTTCGCTACCACCGTAATACCATACAGGATTTGCGGTGCTTGGATTCATTCGGAGACAGACTGTTCAGTGCACGGATGTATACACACTCAAAACACTGTTTTGCACACTGGTTCGCAGCATTCTTGAGTATGCAGTTCCAATATTGTCGCCATACCAGATAGTACAAGTTGCCAAACTGGAGCGAGTTCAGAAGCAATTCATTCGATATGCCTTACGACAACTTCCATGGAGCGATCCTGTAAACTTGCCTGACTACGCTTCGCGTTGCATGTTCATTGGGTTGGAAACCTTATCAGCTCGGCGACTTAAACTCCAACAAACGTTTGTATTCGATATCATAGAGAATAATATTGATTGTTCGGAGCTGCTGCAACAAATAAATTTAAATGTACCAACACAAACTCTTCGTAGTTCTCCCGTCATCAATCTGTCATTTCACAGAACCAGTTACGGACAGAATGGCCCATTTAACTCATGTCTGAGAGCATTCAACGCGGTTTGCCATGTCCACGATTTTGGAATGTCTAAGAATAGTTTTAAGGCTAGGATTAAAGACATAATTTAAGTTTCAGTCTGTACGATTGTAAATCGGAGACGAGGACAAATGAATAAATGTATATCTACGGTGATGCAATTCATTATTAAAAAAAATAAAAAATTTCATATCATGTTTTGAGAAAGATTAATTTCTGTCTAAATATTTGTTACGCGGTGTAACGGAAAAAAATCTTCTTATCCTTCTAGACATGATTTAGAATTGTTAATAGATTCTGGAAACTGCGGAATGAATCAGACCCTTATTTGTCTCTTATTTGCATGAACGGATTATCCACGAGAAAATATAATTGCTTATTCGAATGGATATCGAAGATCAAAACCGCCTCATGCATAGACCGGAGGACCCTTCCGTTTTCACAATAAGCATTTCTCCAATCGATGACAGATGCGCTCTGATACAATGAAATTAATCCGATTAGCTTTGATGGGTATGACATTTATACCTGGTCTGTGATTATCCATCAGTAAATGGGTTAATGATGTGTAAGCAATGATACAATGCCCGAAAGTGGTCATTATGTTTGTGTGTGCGTACGAAACCATAAAATCATTAATGCCAAACATTTCAAGCTATAGTCTCTTTGATGATAGTCTGGATTAATTCGATTTCTGTTTGTAGCATTGAACAATTTTTGTTGCTGCAGCATGGGGAGCCGACAACAAGCACAATTGTCTTCCTATGGGTTCGGCTCATCAATGCATATCAAATGAAGTATTTTACTTTTTGTTTTTGTGATAATTATGTGTATTCTTGGAAGACAATTTACGCTGATGAACGCTAATAATGAACACCGAAAGTCGTAAACACTCGTTTAACTACCTCAAACAATATTTGCTACGATGGCAGTGCCGGAAGTACTCGTCTTAACAAGAACCTGGTAATTTGGGAAATAGAAATAGATAGTTCATTGTCAGTATGACATGTTACTCAGCATTCTTAGTAAGAACGGTAGTTCTTCAAAACAGTGTATTCGTTAGATTCACGAACGAAAAAAAGAATGTTTCCCTCAAAGTTTAATTCACGGCCATCGTTCAATTGGAAGCTGATCGTTTTATTAATTAATCAAATAATTTAGACAAATTAAGGATCGGGAACCGCTTTATATGGATCGGGATCTATCATCGAATTCATTCAGCTGCACTGTTCCCCTCTACTAAAACACTTTTGAGAGACGACACAATGAATGGGAGAATCAAGATAAATTTGAATTAACTCATGCTATCAGACTGAGCAGCATTTTCCTTCCTAGAATTGTTTGCGTATGCATGGAAAGCTACTTATAGCAGCGAGTTACGTCCGTGGGGTACTTTAGATGCGAGGCGCGAATATTTTGAGTATAAACAACAACGACAGAGCGGAACTTAAACACACACACACACACTTATACAGCGAATGGAGCACAATCCCCTCCGAAATATTGAATAATTTATGCTTAATGTTGCAAGAAAATGAGATTAAATATTGTCGCATTGCATGCTCTCATTCGTGCTTTACCGTTCGCGTTTCCGCGTGATGCAGTCCTTCGGAGTGGAAAATGCTCCTTCTCTTTCGATTCCATTATCGGTGAATTTTTGCATGAAAGATGACACGTTCTATCTTTGTTCATTAACGTTTAATTGATTATCGAAATGAAAATTGACGATTGAATTGATGCTCAGAAAATTGATTCTACTCACATTTCATCAATTCAAGAAAACTAAACGGGTCCCACCTGTGTAATAATAATTGTACCATGGAATAGTATAGCACACTGGAACGGAGATAAGTCGGAAGGATGCTGCCGAGGGTACACCAAAAGACTAAAGCACTTCCACCATGCTCAACGAAAAATGCAATAACTCTCGACACTCGACGCGACAATCGGGGAGCGATATA